>NC_132913.1:129942499-130117499 GCF_047675955.1 Chlorocebus sabaeus
GTGGTGGAGCCACAGGCAGCAGCAGACACCCTGGAGGGAAGGAGGGGCTCAGACAGGAGCAGGGCTTCAGAGAGGCCCATGAGAGGATGGGTGCTGCTGACTCCCATACTCAGACACTCTCGCATGCATGCACACCCACAGATGCGCTCTCACACACAAGTGCTCACACACAGACGCACGGCCATGTTCACATGCATGCACACCCACAGGTGTGCTCTCACACGAGTGCTCACACTCACGCACACGGCCATGTGCACGTGCATGCACACATCCACACAGTCACACACAGGACACCCTCACACATGTCCACACAATAACACATTCACCTGCAGTTACATACAGGTGCACACACTCATGCCCAGTTACAAAATATCATGTGCACTCACACGTGCACACTCATGGCTACCCATGGACACACAAACACACGCTCACACTCCTGTCCCTGTGTCATGACTGGCAGCCCTGCAGCAGTGGTATCCTATGAAGGGCAGGGTGTGACCCAGGGAACCAGGGGCGTCGGGTGGAAGGACAGAAGGAGCCAGTAATCTGCAAAACCAACGATCCAGGAAACAGTCTTGGAAACTCAATGACCGCTGCATGTCATCATTTGAATCTTGCCTTAAACATAGAGCTTTAAAACATTATATGTGTCCCAAAATGAATTAATGTGCTAAAATATAAACTGGAGGAATGTCTTGATGATACAGATATTTACAGTCTTAATGTCAAGAGTCACTGCCCAACATTTGGCAAGCTTTGCTTCAGTTACCAGAATGATAACAGAACTGATGGAACTGCAAAGAAAATATGCAATTGACGGCTGTTTCTGATGAATTTTTGTTCAAGAGACGTAGCATATACTCCTTGTCACATTCACATGATCTAAATTTGTGCATAATAATACACAACATAATGTATATGGAGCAATATTAAAAATAAATACAATTTTCAAACCATTACACTAACTTTGATAATGTAATCAGTTTATAGTATACTGAGTTATAGGAAAAATAAGAATAGGACTTTATGACATATTTGTTCTATATCCCAAGTAACACAAAATAGCACTCATTTAACAAAATACCTATCCCCATTGCATCCCTAATTTAAAATTCACAACAAAAAGCGACATGTGTGGGTACAGCAATGTCACAGTGGGGCCATGGGTGATCCTGGTCAGTATGGCGTGGGCCACAGCCTCTCCGTGGCCACCCCTCTCCCTGGGCACTGTTCGGGGATGGGCGAGCTGGTGGACAGTGGAGGCTCAACCACAGGGGCCTTGCGCATCATGGGGCAGGGATGGGGGAGGCTGAGCTCAAGGGATTGGCTGGGTGTCAGCTAGAAACAGAAGAGTTCCTCACCCTCCATCCAGACAAGAGCTCAGGGGATGATCCCTCACCCTCCATGCAGACAAGAGCTCAGGGAAGGGCCGGGCATCGGCTAGAAACAGAAGAATCCCTCACCCCCCATCCAGACAGCTGCAGGTGCCCACCTAGAGGTCCAGGACTTTGTGCAGAGCCCCCTGGAGGACTTGTGAAAATGCAATGGCTGGGCCCACCCCAGAGTTTCGGATTTAGCAGCCTGGGGAAGAATCAAGGCTATGCATTTCCAACAAGGTCCTGGGTGAGGCTGGCACTGTGCTCTGGGGCTGCACCATGAGGACCACCGAGGAGCTCATCTGGAGAAACCCTGGGCACCCAGGAGCAGCCAGGGAGGGCAGAGCTCAGGTCTGAGCACGGGGAACCGAGGGGATCCCAGGACCCCATTCTGCTGCTCAGAAAGCCACTGCCAGAAACATCCCGGAGTTGGAGTCTTCTTGGGGAAACATATGAGATCCAAGGAAGCTTCTCTAGACCCAGAGATGCCAGCTCAGCACCTGGGTAAATGAAACGAAGCAGTTCACAAAAACCCACGGTGCCACTGTTGACCAGGATGAGGAAGGGAATGTGAAATGGGGACCAGTGACAAAGGAGAGTGACTTTCTCATCAGACACCATAAGCCCAATGGACACTGACTACAGCTGAATAATCCTGTGACCACGATCGGACACTGACCACAGTGAATAACTGCGGGGCAGCCATTGGACACCGACTACAGCCGAATAATCATGGGACCACCATTGGACACTGACCACAGTGAATAATCACAGGACAGCCATTGGACACCAACTACAGTAAATAATCATGGAGCCACCATCAGACACAGACCACAGTGAATAATCACAGGGATAATCCCAGGGCCACCATCAGACACCAATTATGGTGAATAATCACGGGGTCACTAGAGCCAGAGCCAAGGGCAGGGTCTCCAGGGAGGCAGCAGAAGACGGTAGCTTTTCATCCCAGGCTTGCTATTATGATTTGATTTTAAATTATATGTGTGGGGGTGTGTGTGTTTACAGACATACATACATATACAAATGCATCTATATTTGTATTTACATATCTATATGTACCCAATTTTGATTTAAAATTTAAAAAATAAAATTAAACAATATCAGAGTGGGATGTGCCGAACACATTATGCCTACTTATAAAAACAGGCAGCTAAGAGTTTCCACAGTGGGCTACTCTAGCTGCAGATGCTCCTCCATTTTGGGTATAGAGACCTGCAAAAGATGAAGTGACTCCCATTCTAACAACGAGATAAATTGTGACTTTTCTGGAGCTTTTCAGTGAGCTGAGGTCACAAGACAACCAAGTAAACTGGGTTCCAAAGATTCTTCAGGTCCTTGGAGCAGAGGTGTACCACGTGGTTGGCCCCACCTTTGGTGGAGAACAGGAAAAAATGGTGTCTGCCCTCAGGGAAGGTGGGAGGAAAGTGGCTATAATTAATTTTGAAGGCCGGCTGTGGGCTTCTGAGGCAATTTGGAATAACTGAGGCTTCAGACTTAGCAGCCCTTTGGCAGATCCCAGCTCTTTCTCCAGGCCTCACTGGGTGCTCATGAGAAAGATGGGGTACGGAGAAGGAGGCTGGAGAGAGCTCCCCTCAGAGGCACAGGTGCCCAAGGTGCCCAGTTACCACTGAGGACAAGCCCAGGCCAGCCTGTCTCTTAGACAAAATAAAGACCATGGCCCACAGGGCTCAGGCCCAGATCTACACCTGGGGAAGGGGAGAAAGCAAAAGCCATGAGCCTGCGGGATGGGGAGGAAGTATTTCTGGGCTCAGGATTCTGCTCAGATGGAAGCAGAGGTCTGCGATTAGTGGCAGGAGGCAGAAGATCTTGGCTGAACGAGGCACAGGCGGCATTTTGCTGGGGGAGGCTGGACAGAACACAGTGCACACTGCTGAGGCCCAACGCACACGACACGCTGGATGCCATGCCTGCACCCGGAGAACTGAGAACACCGCTGCTCCAACCCAGGCCAGGCACTGAGTAGCAGGCAAGAGTGTTCTGCTGTGAAGGAAGGTGCCACCTCAGTGACACAAGTCACACAGAGCTTCCAGAAGCCAAAGATGAGGCAGGAACACTGAGAAAAATCCTCCAGCCCTCCAGATACTACACTGAGCCCGAGGCAACCACAGCACCCAATGGAGGAATTTTAAGTCCGTGGTGCACAGAAGGTGACCACAGCAACAAGAAACCCAAACCTGGCTCAACTAGTGACCAAAGTAACTCAACAGCACTTAGGAAAAGGAAGAGGCATGCTATCTCAGGAACGAAATACTAGTTATCTGTCGCTTAGGTTTTTTGTTTGTTTGTTTTGAATGTGGTACCTATTATTCAATCAAAAAGTTCAAGACAGAGAAGATCGAAAAATATAACCTATTGTCAAGAGGTAAAACAGTCAACAGAACCAGACATAGGGAAGTCCACGATGTTTCATCTCTTGACTGGAAGTTCAAATGACTATAGTTCATGTGTTAAGGGAACTAGAAGAAAAGGTGAAAAATGATTTTTAAAAAGCAGGTGAGGGGATTTCAGCAGAGAGATGAAATCTAAAACAGGCAAAGGAAAATGCTGGGAATAAAAAACCTGATATCAGAGATAAAGAAGTATGTTGACAGACTTATAAGCTGGTTGAACCTAGCAGAGGAAAATCAGTATACTTGAAGACAAATCATTTGAAATTGTGTAAACTGAAACACAATGTGGAAAAAAGAAAAGAGTGTTCAAGAGCTCAGATAATATCAAACACTCCAATATATGTGTAATTAGTGAATAAGAGGAAAATGAGAGAAACACGAGGAAAGAGGATGTATTTGAATAGACAATGGCCAAGAATTTTCCACTTTCAATGAAAGGGAACAAAGTACAGATTCAAATATCTCAGCTAAAGCCAAGCAGTGTAAATAAAACACAAAATCATATTTATAGCAGATGTATCATAACCACACCACTGAAGAACAAAGGTAAAGCGAAAATCTTGAAGACAACCAGAGGGGGAAAAGATGCCTGTGTACCAAGGGAAAAGATAAGAATTAGAGCAGAGTTATCCTCATGACTGTACAATCAGGAAACAATAAAGCAACCCCATTAAATGCTGAAAGAAAAACGGTGCCAACCCAGAATCATGCACCAGCAATAGTAGCTTTTAAAGTATTATTTCAAGGTGAGGTAAAGATCAGAAGAAGCTGAATAATTCATTGCAGGTAGGCCTTCACTACAAGACATTTTAAAGGAAGTTACTCAGGCAAAAGGAGTGTGACATTAGTGGAAAGTTTGGACCTAGACAAAAGACTTAAAAAGTTCTGGAAATGGTAAAAACAGGGGTCATTATAAAATACATAATTTTTTAAGTTACTTTAAAATGTAATTGTCTGCCTGAAGCAAAGATGGTAATGATGTATCGTGTGGTTAATAAATGTGTAGCAGTAGAATGTATGGCAAAAACAGCACAAAGGAAGGAAAGATGGAAGTTGTTTACCTTTGAACCATACACAGGTTGGTATAATATTATGTTCATTCAGACTTGAATAGGTTAAGTATGTATACGTTAAGTCTTACAGCAGACAGTAACAATTTTTTAAGGGCTACTGTTAATAAGCCTATCATGGAAGTAAGATCTGACATAAAAATTACTCCACAAATTCAGAAGAAAATAATCGTCTAGGATAGCTTCAGGATTGCAAAAGAGAAATGTGATTTCAAGGATTCCTTTCCTGTGACCACACCAGCTTGCCTGTGTCTGTATCCAAACCAAGCTGAGTCACAATCTCCTGTCATCCTCCTGCCAGGTCATCTTACTGGGGGATGGCTCTGTGGCCGCAGGAACATGGTCCTCTCTGCACCGCACAGCCTGCTGACCTAGACCAGTTTCTGATTCAAGCCTGTGTTCAATGTAGAGGATCTGCATGGCCACTTAATGTCACCTGAGCACTCAATTTTCTCCCCTGGATTTGTGGACAAGGATCTAATTTTCACTGTTAGATTACTGTGGAGATTGTCAATCACATTTTAGAGCACTGCGGAAATAATAGTGAACTGGTTAAATTATTTTAAAAATACTAAAACCCACAATAATTAAGAAATAGGACAAAAGAGCTGAAGCAGAGTCTGAGTGAAGGAATCACTTCAGGACATCAGCAGCCAATACCTAAGAAGGCAACTTTTTAAACAGAAATAAGCGGGATGTCTGCCGTGCCTTTCTGCACCTCGCACAGCTTTTCTATGGACCTGGAGATAAAGTTACAGCGTTTCCCTAGCACGTGTGCGATCCTTGAAGCCAAGGCGATTTTGCCTGTGAAACTTCAGTGTTGGGCCCTTTAAAATCCTCAGGAGGACTCTGATGTAGTAAGAGTGTCTTCGAGGTTTATGACACATTCATATTTTATAACACAATTAGAAAAATTTCCCCTGTGATGTCAGTTACTCTCTGAGGTAACAATACTATCAAATTACTTCAGAGATGTGGTTTCTGTTTTCAGGTTTTTAACATCAAACCTAAATTACACAAGAAATACCTTTTTCATCCTTCAGAAATACAGTTTTGATAATTTGGACACTCTCAGAGTATAAAGTGAGTTGAAGAAAATAACTAAAATGCCCCTTAGCCAGGGACCCCCGGCGCAAGACCAGGACGAGGCCACTTTAGGAAGTGCCCCTTCGCGTCAGCAGGTGAGCGAGTTGGAGGCTCTGTGCTCCCCTGGGTGTCTCCACACACCTGCCCCGGCCTTTGCTTTTTCCCTCAGGGTCTTCCCTGGGATGGTTCCCGGGAGCCTTTGTCCATGAGGAGATGGCATGTCTTCCTGGATAACCTTGTACCAGGAGGGAGTAACACTCATTTATGCTGAACAAGGATGTTTTCCAGAGAGCACTCACAAAATCCAGCCTTCTGATTTTTTTTTTTTTTGAAACAGAAATCAGCAATCAGAATTTGAAAAGGAAGTGGCAGCTTACAGCTGTGAGACAGCACAGGGCATGGAGTTCCAGGGGCGGAGCCCAGCGGGACGTGGGATGGACACGGCCTGAGTTTGTCTGTGGTGGACCAGCGAGGCTTCCAGCAGACCTACCCCTGGCAACAGAGGAGACTGCCTGTAAGTCATTCCCCAGGCCAATAGTTAGGGGTCCACACCTGCAGACAGGGGATGGGAGGGACATCAGGCTGCACCAGGGTCTCAGGGAAGGACCCAGCTGACCCCACCAGAGCACGTGGTGCAGGCCGGCCTTTTGGAGGCATCGGGAGTCCAGGGGAGGGGTCAGCCCTCTGTGCCCCTCACTGTCTAGCAACCGCCGTGGGCTCCCCTGGAAGGAGCACTAGTGAGGCCAGGTGATGCTCTTTAGCCAAGCGAATTCCTGGAGACAGAAGGCCGCAGAGGCTGCTGGCAGAAGCTGGGGGGTGGCCGCCCATCACGATGGTGACGGGGACAGCAAGTCACAAATTCACTACAGGTGCTTCTGCAGCAGCAGTCCTCAAAGCATGGCTCCCTGGAACCCCCGAGGTTCCCCAAGGCCCTTCAAGGGGACACATGAAGTCAAAGCTATTTTTATAATAATTCTAAGACATTGTTTGCCCTTTCACTCTCTTTTTCTAACAGATATATGATAGAGTTTTCCAGAAGCTACGTGGAACATCTGTACCCGTGAACCAGGCGTTGGAGAGACCGGCACAAAGAAGTAAGGCTCCTCACTATTTGTTCTTTTGTTTTGGAAAATGAAGCTTTCTGAAGAAAATATGTTTTATGTCAGCCTGTAATGGGTTTGTAGTGTTATTTTAAAATCAATTAATATATGTTTAAAAACATTCTCAGTATTCATGTCTAATATAAATATCAATAGATACAACCCCCCAAGTCAGACATTTTTGGGGGTCTTCAAATGTCAAGAGTCAAGAAATCTGGAGGCCACGAGGCTCAAGAGCTGCCGTGTGGAGGGCGTTGCGGCTGGCAGTCCCGTGCGTCCACAAAATCAAACACACACATTGGACAAACACCAAGGTACCTTCTACAAAATAATCCTTTCACTTGATGTTGAATCAAAATCATACACCATTCCTATTACAAAAGCAGAAACTCAGATGATATTCAAAGGTGTGTGTACCCAGGGGAGCAGGGAAATTGGAGGACGTTTAAATACCTGAGGGGTGGCAGGGTGCGGTGGCTCACGCCTGTAATCCCAGCACTTTGGGCGGCTGAGGCGGGTGGATCACGAGGTCAGGAGATCGAGACCATCCTGGCTAACACGGTGAAACCCCGTCTCCACTAAAAATGCAAAAAATTAGCCGGGCGTGGCGGCGGGCACCTCTGGTCCCAGCTACTTGGGAGGCTGAGGCAGGAGAATGGTGTGAACCCGGGAGGCGGAGCTTGCAGTGAGCCGAGATTGCACCACTGCACTCCAGCCTGGGTGACAGAGCGAGACTCCGTCTCAATAAAACACAAAAAACAGAAAACAAACAAACAAACAAAAACCTGAGAGGCCGGGCCTCATGGTTTTCATTCATCCATTTATATAACCTACACAATGACAGCTATTTACATGTTTCATACGATTTTCACCAGGATTGGCTGATAATTGCAGACAGAAAGTCACCTGAGGAGGCTGCTTGAAATAATTTCTTCGTCTTCCATGAAGGTGGCAAGTTGAAATACTATTTTCCTCAGAAATCAACAGAAGGTTTACAATCCTACCATGCATGTATCTTGCATTTTTCTTTATAAATATGAACCTACATCCACAAGTTTTAAGAATGATTTGAGGCTGGGTGCGGTGGCTCACACCTATAATCCCAGCACTTTGGGAGGCTGAGGTGGGTGGATCACGAGGTCAGGAGATCAAGACCATCCTGGCTAACATGGATGTTTTCTGATTGCTGATTTCTGCTTCAAAAAAAAAAAAATCAGAAGGCTGGATTTTGTGAGTGCTCTCTGGAAAACATCCTTGTTCAGCGGCTTTTCCTCACCAAGGCACCCTCACGGGGGGCACCGCAGGCAACGTCAGTGGCAATGGCAGCAAGAAGGTGGCATGGAGGACAGCAAGGGCCAGAGGGCCAAAAGCAAGGAGCAGGCCAAGGCTAGGGAGCCCAACGCAGCCGCTCCAACATCTCAGGCTGGTGGAGCTCTGACGACAATCTGGACGGTGAGGCCAGCACCTTCCGCAGCAGCGGCCCAGCTCTGGGCTGATGACACCAGGCCGCCAGGCAGAACGCAGGCAGCCACGCTACTTCATGCACGTCTACACCACCATCAGTGGGCACATGCTCAAAGCCAGCAGGAACACCACCACCGGGCTGACGGCCCCACCACCCCTGCCTGCACCCCCAGCCTTGGGGTGGGCACTGATACCAATGACGTCATACGGGGCTCCTGGTCCACTCTGACCCTCAGCCACGCCCACAAGGTCGGCCAGAAGACCTCGGCCACCTTGGATAAGAGCCTGCTCAAGTCCAAATCCTGCCACCTGGGTCTGGCCCACCATCACCTGCAGGTGCCCCCCAGTGGCGAGTGGAGCACCACGCTGCTGTCCCCATGTGAGACGGATGCCACGGCCGAGGGCCCCAACCAGTGCCAGCACACGTGCAGCGGCAGCTACATCAAGGCCATGGGTGACCAGGACAGCGACAGGTCCGGCCGCCGCCCCAAGCCCTCCCCCAAGACCGCGGCGCAGGCCGGAGCTATCTGAGGGCCACGCAGCAGTCACTGGGAGAGCAGAGAAGCAGGCCGGAGCTATCTGAGGGCCACAGCAGTCACTGGGAGAGCAGAGAAGCAGGCCGGAGCTATCTGAGGGCCACGCAGCAGTCACTGGGAGAGCAGAGAAGCAGGCCGGAGCTATCTGAGGGCCACGCAGCAGTCACTGGGAGAGCAGAGAAGCAGGCCGGAGCTATCTGAGGGCCACACAGCAGTCACTGGGAGAGTGGAGCAACCCCCGCAGGAGTCTGGACCGCCTGGGTTCAGTGGCCATGCTGCTGCCCTCCAAGTGTCCGAGATGGGAAGAGGACTACACGCCCATCAGCGACAGCCTCGACGACTCCAGCTGCATCAGCCGGATTTTTGGACAGACCTCCCTGATCCCCCAGTTGTCTGAGCAGCAGGTACAGGAGGCAGAGCTGAGTGACCAGTATGAGGCGGGCTGCAGCGAAGCGGAGTCCACAGCCTCGGAGATGCTTGACTTGCCAGTGCCCAGCTACTTCCGCTCCCGCAGCCACAGCGGCATGTGTGCCATCCAGGCAGGAGGAGGACAGTGTCTCCCTCTCGTCCCTCTCCCCACCGCCCAGTACCGGCGCCTCAGCAATAGTCACAAGCTTCCAAGTTCATCATGCCTAGTGGTATATAAGAAGACCTCGCCACTGGTCCCTCCACGCACCACTTCAAAACCGTTCATCTCACAGTCCAGAGCAGTACTGAGTCTGCCCAGGACACCTACCTGGATAGCCAGGACCAAAAAGCAAGGTGACTAGCCAGTCGGGCCTGAGCAACTCATCGGACAGCCTGGATAGCAGTACCCAGGGCGGAGTCACCCCAGCCCCTGAGGCCCCAAAGCCACCCCCAAAACATGCAGCTCTGAAAAGTGAACAAGGGACGCTGACCAGCTCTGAGTCCCCCGCACCGAGGCCGCCCCCAAAAGGAAACTGTCATCAATAGGAAGACAAGTTGACTGCATTCAGCCAGTGCCAAAAGTGGAGCCCAGTCCCGCTCCCATCGGGGTTCAGGTAGAGGACGACTGGCAAAGCAGCGTCGCCTCTCATGGGATGTCCTCCCGGTGGGACAGGGACTCAGATACCCAGGATGTCAATGACTCGAGCTGTAAGTCATCTGAGAGGAGCCTCCTGGACTGCACCCCTCCATCAGCACTGATGCCGGTCCCTGGCAGGGCCCCAAGATTGCCCAGATCAAGTGCAACCTTTCCTATGGAGACAACAGCAACCCTGCCCTCGAGGCGTCCTCGCTGCCCCAACCTGACCCCTGGCTCGAGACCTCCTCCAGCTCCCCAGCGGAGCCGGCACAGCCAGGGCCTGCCGCCAAGACAGCTACTGGTTCCTAAAGCTACTGCAGGCAGAAACGGAGCAGCTGGAAGGCTGGTGCTGCCAGATGGACAAGGAGACCGAAGAGAACAACCTGTCTGAAGAAGTCTCAGGAAAAGTCCTCAGTGTTGTAGGCAATGCCCAGCTACTGATGTCCCAGAAATTCCAGCAGTTCCGGGGCCTCTGTGAGCAAAACTTGAACCCTGATGCTAACCCACGCCCCACAGCCCAGGACCTGGCAGGGTTCTGGGACCTGCTACAGCTGTCCATCGAGGACATCCGCATGAAATTTGATGAACTCTACCACCTCAAGGCCAACAGCTGGCAGCTGGTGGTGACCCCCAAGAAGAGGAAGGAAGAGAAGAAACCACCCACTCCGGTTCCAAAGAAGCAGCTAAATCCAAGCCGGCCGTGAGCCGTGACAAGGCCTCGGACGCCAGCGACAAGCAGCACCAGGAGGCCCGCAAGAGACTCCCGGCGGCCAAGCGGGCAGCTTCTGTGCGTCAGAACTCAGCCGAGAGCATGGACAGCATCGCGATGTATGTCCCGGAGGCCCAGACCAGGCTCTGAGACGCAGGAGGAAAGAAAACCATTTTAAATCATTAAAAAACGCGAAAACTAAGTGTGAACGGAAAATAAATAAATAAATAAAATGATATTTACATAGATCGCCTGGGACTTTGAGGTATTCTGCTATGAACACCAAGCCTGCCCTTCTCTGGGGATGGCCTCTGTCTGCCCTGAAGTTTTTCTCTCTACAGTTCTGATTTTTTCTTGCTCTGTCTGGAAACTGGTGTGACATTTGGGAGAGATTCTCGGCTCCGTCTTCTCACTCACTGAGGATCAGTGTGATAGTAATCCTGCTTCCGCAGCAGTGAGGGGTTCCTTCATTTTCCCGATATCCTGCTGTTTATTTTAAGTAAAACTTCCTCCCCCTCAACCTAAGTATCAGGCCCGCGTCCTCCAAAGGCCCTTTGTCAGCTGTGACTTTTTCCTCCTGGGATCTTTACTGCTCTGATGGTTGACCTTCTCTTTCAGGGTTGACTTTCTTGAACCTGGGGCTCCGGTGTCTTTCGGGATGGTGGTAGATGCTGGTTGGAACTGGCTCCTGCAGGTCTCTGACGGGTTTCCAAGCTCTTGCTGGGGGGCCACGGCAGCCTTCCAGGTGCAGGGCCGCACACCCCTGGTGTCTGTGGTCCAGGGCAGGACCCTGCCTTTCCAGGGACCCTGTGCTGATCACACCCAGTCTGGCCCCTCAGGATCATGGGCTTCCTGGTCCCCACACCCTAGGGGGATGCACAGCTGGCATCCTCCCAGGCCACGGCTGGCTCAGCTGGTTCCCCCAGGGCTGCTCCCATCCTTGCCCTCTGCCCCTTCTAGGTTTGTCATCGTTTCCTCCCGAGAGGTTTGGATGCTTCTTTAATCCAAGGCTGAAGAGTTTCTATTTGCAGACTCTGTTTACATCCCGGTACCACCACAGCGCCCCTTCTTCTTTTCTGATATGATTCTCAACCTGTTTGTTACCTAAGGACGTCTATTGTTGGAAAGGCCATGTCATGCCACCTGACAGCGGAGGGCACAGGGTGACTCTCTGGGCTGTGTCCTCCATCATGTATTGGGTCTATTTCCTGTCTGACTTGTAAGGACCCCTGGGAGATGGTCAGAGGACAGGTTCAATAGTTGCCCTTACTGGGGAAAAGTCACATCCTCAGAGATGATGCCGAAGGTGTCCTGGGGGCTCCCTGCCAGTGCATGGGGGCAGGTGCCGAGCCAAAGGGATGGGACAGCACAGGACGCCCCGCAAACAACAAAACCACAGTGTGTGGCTGGCGACTCCGTGTGCTGATGCCCTTGGGTCACCACCACAGAGCTCGGGTGGGGTGCGGTGGCCGCACGGCCGTGCAGTGGGGATGGCGCCTCTTGGGCAGCCACAACTGCTGTGGCGTGAACGACCCACCCACCACACAAACCCCAGAGCAAGGCTGCGTCCCATAGACTTTCATCGGGATGCTGAGGTCTGAATTTCACCTAATTTTCACTTGTCACAAAATACCATTCTTCTTTTTCAACCATTGAAAAATGGGGAAAAACGAACCCCCCCCCAAAATTCTTAGCTTGTGGACCAGAAAAAAAGAGGAAATGAGCTGAATGTGGCCCCTTCTAGAGGTGTTAAGAAGCAAGAGGTCATGACCTTGAAACAGTAAAATGCGTATCACAACTGTCTACTCCACATTATAAATAACAGTGTTTTTATGGGCTGTAAAATACACAGGCTTTGAAACAAAACCAGAGTGGCTCCCTGCCTTGTGCTCTGCCTCTCTGCACACCACACACATGCAGGTGCTCGACACACGCACGCAGGGGCACACAAGGGCTCCCCGCACACACAGGTGCTCACAGGTGCTCCACACACATAGGTGCTCCACACACACAAGTGCTCCACACACACAGGTGCTCCACACATGCAGGTGCTCCCCACACAGGTGCTCACAGGTGCTCCACACACATAGGTGCTCCACACACACAAGTGCTCCACACACACAGGTGCTCCACACATGCAGGTGCTCCCCACACAGGTGCTCACAGGTGCTCCACACACGTAGGTGCTCCCCACACAGGTGCTCACAGGTGCCCCCCCACACACACAGGTGTTCCACACACACGCAGGTGCTCACAGGTGCTCCACACACATAGGTGCTCCACACACACAGGTGCTCCACACAGGTGCTCCACACACACAGGTGCTCCACACACATAGGTGCTCCACACACACAGGTGCTCCACACAGGTGCTCCACACACACAGGTGCTCCACACACACAGGTGCTCTGCACACGCACAGGTGCACCGAAGTCCAGCAGGGAGGCCTGGGGTGTTCACCGCCCAGCATATTCACCGTCTGACCCGGAGGCGTCGATGCACACCCAGGAGTCTCCCTGCGCCCTCCCAGTCCCCCTCTTCGCGGACCTTTGCCTCCTGTGCAGATTTTCCCAGCACAGCAACGCGGCTCCACCGTGGCAGAAACAGTGCAAGGCCTCGGTCGGTGTCCCAGACACGCTGCTGCCGTTCCCGAGATTTCCCCTTAAATCACCCAAATTCCAGAACCCCAGGCCGCGGACGCGCACAGCCCACGAGGAAAGGGCCTCCCGCGCAGGCCCAGGCTTTGCGTTTCGGGCTCGGGAGGTCGCGTCTGACCGTCTTCTCCTTACCTTTGCCTGGGAAACGACATCATTCGATGTACACGTTTATTACCGTGGAAATAAACACAGACTCCGCCTCTCTGCCGAGTTCCCGCCGGGCTGGCGCCGCTGGAAGACGCAGGGAAGGTTCGAGGACGGAGGCGGTTGGGATTTTCCACGGAGGAAGCTGCAGCTTTAACCTCCCGCAGGAGAAGGACGCGGAGCCGGAGCCGGAGCCGGAGCCGCCCCGGGGGAGCGGGGGTCGCAGGGGGTCGGGAGCCGGGGAGACCTTTCCCGTCTCATCTTCCCGCCGCCCCTTCCCGCTCCGTGATTGGAGGCCCCGGTTCCGACCGCGCAGCTCCCGGGCGGGGCGTCTGTGCTGCGCCCCGGGGAACGCGGCGTCTGGGTTCGCGCCCCGGCCCTGGGCCTCCGTGAGAAACGCGGGGTCTGCGGGCTCCCAGCGCAGGCGGCCTCCGTCCCTCCCTCCCTCCCTCCCTCCCTCCCTCCAAAGGCCTCCCCATGGGCGGCCCCCAGGCCCGGGGTCCACTCACTGCCGCACCCACAGCTGGACCCCCGCCCCGGCCACCTGCGTCCTGCAGACGGCTCCGAACGGGCGCCGCAGACTCGTTCGCCTTCATGGATTTGTCCTTCTGAAAGGTCGCGGTTGATGATAATGTGTAAAAGTTTTCAAGGACGTGACTAAGGGTCCACAGGCCGCGAGCGTCTGCCCCGGGGGCCGACAGGCCTGGAGGCGGGTTTATACCACGTGGAGAAGGAGGAGGGGGTCGCACAGGGTTCCCAGCCCACACGCCAGCCGCAGCCCCGGGACAGATGGAGACCTTGTAAAACCCCAGGAGAAAGGTCAGCTTCCCGTGAGGGTCTTGATCCAGAAAGGGTCTTGATTTAGGCCTGGGCGTCCCTGAGCTTCGAGCGGCAAGAGGAGGGGATCAATGCACTGAAGGAATTCACTCAGGGACCCAGGACTCAGGAGTGTGTGAAGATGCGTGAGTGTGCAGGACATGAGTGTGTAGGATGTGAGTGTGCAGGAGGTGAGTGTGTAAGATGTGAGTGTGTAGGATGTGACTGTGTAGGAGGTGAGTAGGATGTGAGTGTGTAGGTGAGTGTGTAGGATGTGAGTGTAGGAGGTGTGTAGGTGTGTAGGAGCTAAGTGCAGGATGTGAGTGTGCAGGAGGTGAGTGTGTAGGAGGTGAGTGTAGGATGTGTGTGTAGGATGTGAGTGAGCAGGAGGTGAGTGTGCAGGACATGAGTGTGTAGGAGGTGAGTGTGTAGGAGGTGTGTAAGGTGTGTGTAAGATGTGAGTGTGCAGGATGTGAGTGTGTAGGTGTGTAAGGTGTGTGTAAGATGTGAGTGTGTAGGAGGTGAGTGAGTAGGATGTGAGTGTGCAGGATGTGTATGTAGGATGTGAGTGTGTAGGATGTGAATGTGTAGGTGAGTGTGTAGGATGTGTGTGTGTAGGAGGCGAGTGTGTAGGAGCTGAGTGTGTAGGATGTGTGAGTGTAGGAGGTGTGTAGGTGAGTGTGTAGGAGGTAAGTGCAGGAGGTGAGTGTGCAGGAGATGAGTGTGTAGGATGTGTGAGTGTGTAGATGAGTGTGTATGATGTATGAGTGAGCCAGATGTGAGTGTGTAGGAGATGAGTGTGCAGGATGTGTGAGTGTGTAGGTGAGTGTGCAGGAGGTGTGTAGGATGTGAGTGTGTAGATGAGTGTGCAGGATGTGTGAGTGTGTAGGTGAGTGTGTAGGTGAGTGTGCAGGAGGTGAGTGTGTAGGATGTGTGTGCAGGAGGTGAGTGTGTAGGATGTGTGTGCAGGAGGTGTGTAGGATGTGAGTGTGTAGGAGGGGAGTGTGCAGGATGTGAGTGTGTAGGTGAGTGTGTATGATGTATGAGTGAGCCGGATGTGAGTGTGCAGGAGGTGAGTGTGCAGGAAGCCTGGGTGAGCAGGATTGTGAGTGTGTGAAAAGAGCCGAGTACACAGTGGTAGAATAAATACTTGGTGCTAATTCTAACACTGCCTCCTCCAAACTGCATCTCAAAAGGTCTAGAATGTGCCACCCACGAAATGTCTCCACACGGATTGTTTTCAGCTGAAGGTTTCCAAGAAACAGCAGACGTAGGGCGGGTCCTCTGCTCGCCCCTTTGTGCCTGAGCAGTGACACTTTTCCTAGGAGAAAGGTGCCCTCTATCCAGGAAGAAGGACATGCTTATGGCCAGGTTTGTCGACACAAACAGACCTTAACAAACACCCTTCACCACATTCCGTCGGTGTTCTGCAGAGATTTCCCGGCCACTTTCCCACCGTTTTCCGCCCCTGGAGCCACGCCCCTCCGAATATAGTCACTGCTCACTCTTGATCACTCCGTGTTAAAATGGTCTCTAAGCCCCAAGCCTGGCTGCTTCTGAGTGATCTTCACGTCCTTTATGAAGCCTCCCGTGCCCTATAAAACATTCACAGCAAATAAAATGTGTGTGCTGTTTGCCTATTGATGTCTTTTGCCAGCTTAATTGCAGGTCCTGCTAAACCTGAGAGGGTGGGGGAAGTTTCTCCTCCCCCACAGACGGCACAGACTGTGGATAAGGTTTTCCTGATTTTCCCATCAGCGCCTGCTTCTGCCTCCCTGCACACTCACACCCAAACACACCCCACAGTCACCACGGCTGCCATCACCTTCTCGTCCACTTTGCTGTAAAATCACTGCCCCTTCTTCTGCTTACCTGCTTCCTTGAAAGTCAGTCGATACCAAGGAGGTTACCTCTGAGCACTTCAGGGAGCGCCTGATTTAAGAGATCTCTAAAGGTGTAAATTGTGTTTTGGACCAAATCACTATATATTTGACAAAGAATCATGCCACGGCTTGCTCACACTCTCACCACCTGTTTAAGGGTGAAACATTGTAAGTTTGTAGAGAGAGGACAATGGGGCAACTGTGAAGACGCAGCATTGAGTGATCTGTTCACAGCCAAGCCATTGAGAGGGGTCTGTCCTGAGGCGCACACTGATGCAAAGGCTAGTTATCAACCCTTTTGCTCTAACACTTGTCTAAAAAGAAAATGAAATTTATAAAACCCTTCTCAATGGGATAGAACAAGAAGATAAGTCACGTAAGAAAATTACGAGTGATGTATTTTATAAAAACGACATAATACATGTAATTGTAGAAGGGAAACCAATTTAAATAATGGGCCTGCTTTGATCTCTTCAAATCCTCCCTTAAGCCCCGTTTTTAACGCTGTCGTTTCTGGAAATCCCGTCTGTGGGGTCCATGACATCACGCTGTAATGACTGCTGCCAAGTAGTTACATGTGTTTATAAATACATGTAATAAATGTAAATTATATACACACTCACATACTTTTTTTTTTTTTTTTTTTGCTTTGGGATTTAAAACCTCAGAGGTGGCTTTCAACCCACTCTATTGAATAGTTTTGGTGTTTAAATAATTGTTACATAGTTACTGACAAAGACTATTTAAAATGCCAAGTGTTTCCAGCTTCTGCCACTTCTCAGATTATGATGCTGAAAGTGCCCGTTAATGGGAACACGAAGAGGGCTGCTTCCTGTGGTTTTATCACTTTCCTGTTTTATTACTCCCAGTCTTATTTTCTCACGGACAATAAAAGAATACCATTGTGGAACCCGCCCCGCACTGGCGTGTTGTCCGCTGAGAAAGTGCCTTCACTGCAGGCCTCCCGGGCTGTGTGGAGCTGCGGTAAGCTTGCATACACACTCCTTACTCTTACAAAACACAGGTGCTTACCTACCGGAGGGAAAGAGCAAGAAATTACCTGCTCTAGAAATGAAGCCAGAGAAACTGTATCCTTATTATCTAAAATCATATCACACTTTGCCACATGCCTCCTGGGAGGGGGTGTGTGTGTATGTACCTGTGTCTGTGTGTAAACACACACGCTACAATTCTAAATGTTGGTCAACCAGAATGACCCAGAACCATTGACACTTCAATGCTTTTTCCCCACAAAAAAAGCATTCAGTCAAATGAGGATATTCTCAGTCACTATAAAGAACGTTGGGTCCTGACATCAGAGCTATTAAACGACCCATAACAGAGATGAGAGAACAGGGCTGGTGTGGTGGCACACGCCTATGCTCTCGGCTACCCAGGAGGCTAAGGCAGTAGGATCACTTGAGCCTGGGAGGTCGAGGCTGCAGTGAGCTATGATGATGCCACTGTATTCCAGCCTGGGGAACAGAGCAAGAATTCATTTAAAACAAGCAAACAGGCCAGGTGTGGTGGCTCACGCCTGTAATCCCAGCACTTTGGGAGGCCAAGGCGGGCGGATCATCTGAGGTCAGGAGTTCGAGACCAGCCTGACCCATGTGGTGAAACGCTGCCTCTACTAAAAACACAAAACTCAGCCAGGAGTGGTGGTAGGTGCCTGTAATCCCAGCTGCTCGGGAGGCTAAGGCAGGAGGATTGCTTGAGACCGGGAGGTCAAGCCTTCAGTGAGCTATGATCCTGCCACTGCACTCCAGCCTGGGGGTCAGAGCAAGAACTCATTTAAAAACAAACCAAACTAAGCGGGAGAACAGGCCAACAGTCAATCCTATTTTTCTTCTGTAACGCAGTTTATTTGAACCTAGACTTGTAGGAAAACTACTTGTCTCATATTTCTCAAGAGTTGATGAAACATATTTTTAATCATTTCATATTCAACTTACATTCTTTTGTTTGTTTTTGTTTTGAGATGGCGTCTCACTCTGTCACCCAGTCTGGAGTGCAGAGGCCTGATCTCAGCTCACTACAACCTCCACCTCCTGGGTTCAAGCAATTCTCCTGCCTCACCCTCCTGAGTAGCTGGGATTACAGGCACCTGCTGCCACGCCCATCTAACTTTTGTATTTTTAGTAGAGATGGGGTTTCACCATGTTGGTCAGGCTGGTCTTGAACTCCTGACCTCAGGTGATCCACCCGCCTTGGCCTCCCGAAGTGCTGGGATTACAGGCGGGTAAGCCACCGTGCCTGGCCTACATTCTTGATCTTAAAGGAAAAGTAGTGAATTTAAGCTCCTTCGATTATTTGAAATTTCTCTCCTTGGTCTCCACTTACTATATGACCTATTTTAATGTTCTTTCTGATTTCAGAATAAATGTTATTGTTTCGTAAGTGCTGTTATACCTGGTTAGCAAGCACAGACTTCCTAAGCCCTAAATTTCCTGTATTCATGGAATATGAGGAAAGTGGAATCTGTTGATCAGAATTTGTTGCAACTTAAAATGACAAACTCTAACTTTGGTATTTTTTACCAAAGATAATTTAAAGATGATGGATATTACTCTTAACTGTCTTTTTATTAATTAGATAGCTGTTAAATTAAAGAGTAACTTTAAAAGTTAGCAATTGAAATGTTCACCGACACAATAGTCTGTACTTTGTGACTATTTTCCCCCAATCCTAGTTAATTCACTAAACACCTATTCTATTAACATGCACTCAACAACATATCCTCTACCCATATATTCAGAAGAAAAAGCCAAATTCACCTAGTGTACAAAGGTAATAAGGAAAAATAACAAGCAATCAAAATATGGAGATATTTATAATAAAGCCATCAACTGGATAAATGAGACAATTAAAACATTCATCCAGCAGTTCTAAAATACAGATGTGGAGGTTGCTTCTGGAAGCCGGAGAGCTTGTGCCATTCTTTTAGACACGCATGGAAGCCTGCTCTTCCTCTAACAGGAGGGAAGATGCAGGGCACGTAAGAAGCCCTGGGGTCTCCTAGAATCTCGAAACTGCCCTGTGTGATACAAGTTCATGGCACTTCCAAACAGCAGCAGAAAATAATCCCAGGATAATAGTGGCCGCCCACACACAGGTACCTTCACACACACTCCCCCAAAACTATAAGCCAAACAAGATTGCAAATAAAATTCCGCACACCCCTGCCTGTGGCATGCGGTGGACGGGGTGGCATTGGTGGGTGGAGAGGAGAGGGGAGAGGAGAGAAAAGATTGCTTCTGGGGAGGGAGGTGGGGGGGAAAAGAAAGCAGCTCCTGGAGACCAGGTCACAAGGAAAGAGGAAATGAAACAACTGGGAAAGCACAGGCTCATTGTGGCAGCCCCTCCTTCCACCCACTCACTGCAACCCACGCCGCCCACTGAGAATTTAAACACCATCCCACCAACTGAGGGGGCATCCTGGGACAGGACCCCACCCACAGAATGCCTAGGTATAAAACAAATCAAAAGAACACATTCAGATAACTCTGAGACAAAATATAAAACGAGAATGAAACCATTTCAGCTGCTGAACACCAAACGAAGGCCAAGCACAAAGCCTTGGAAAGTTATAGACAGTATCCCAGACAGAATTAAATATCCTCAAACAAAAATGTGTAGATACAAAGAGAAGTCTAGAATCAGAAATGTATTTATAAAAAATAATATAAGTGGACCATATAAAAGAAATTGAGGGAGCATTGATGTAATTCAGAAAAAATTAATATATATATATATATATATGTGTGTGTTCCATCAATTAAGAGAAATTTACAGGGTGCTCAGAGAGAGTTTATGCAAATGAATATTTAATGAAGGACATGGAAGAACTTCAGGAATACATGCTAGAAAATGAAAATAAGATTTTGAAAAACTAGTCAGAGAAAAGGGTTTATAATGAAAGGTAAGTAAAACAGTTCCAGGCCAGGCGCGGTGGCTCACGCCTGTAATCCCAGCACTCTGGGAGGCAGAGGCAGGTGGATCACAAGGTCAGGAGATCGAGACCATCCTGGCTAACATGGTGAAACCCCGTCTCTACTAAAAAAATACAGAGAAAAAAAAAATTAGCCGGGCTTGGCAGTGTGCACCTGTAGTCCCAGCTACTCAGGAGGCTGAGGCAGGAGAATGGCGTGAACCCAGGAGGTGGAGCTTGCAGTGAGCCAAGATCACGCTACTGCATTCCAGCCTGGGTGACAGAGCGAGACTCTGTCTCAAAGAAAAAAGAAAGTTCCACATATATTTATGAGTTCTAAAATATAAAATAAAATTAGAAAGTAATATTTAACATTTTAATCCAGACAACCTTCCTAGAAATAAGAGAAAACCTAAAATTTCATTTTGAAAGGAACCACCATGTGCCTGAGGATATTGACCCAGAACATTCAGATTCAAGAAACACTCACTAAAACTATTAGGATTTAAATATGAAATAAAAAATGATGATCCCTAGATTAAAATGGCCACATTACTAGCAAAGTGAGTAAAAAATCTGAGACACTTCTCATGAGCCACACATTATGCAGAGACAGCAATAGATCAGCCCACCCAGGACACACATGGAGAGAAAGTGTAAGACAGGGATTTTATACCCTGCTAAATTGCCCTCCCAGCATCAATGCTGTAGAAAAGCAGATTTCAGTGTTTATGGCTTCTGGGGACCCAGAGCACAAATACTTCCTCAGGAATTCACTCTAGAGCAATTCTCTGTATGGAGACCCGAAGACTCCATCAGAGGTCCAAAATGCCAGGCCATTTATATAAATATATTAAGATTATATTTGTCTATTTGTCTTAATTCTCCCTGAGTGTACCATGAGTTTACAGAGGATTCATGACATAGCCAAAATTATCTAAAACATCTGTCAAAACTGCACGTTTTCCCAATCAATTACTTATTTGCATGAGGTCAGCTTTGCTTCATATACATCCATTGAAAGAACATCAGAAGTTAAATGCAAGAAATGTGAGGATTCAGGTGTCTTCCATTAAGCTAGGCATTAAAATTTGCAAACACAAACCCATATTATTATTACTATTGTCTGTGATTTAAAAATAAAGTTAACGTTAATAAACATATTATTCTATTAACATGTAATTTGCATGCAGTTGCTTTCAACAAATGTTTTTAATTAAACATTTTTAAATTTTTCAATTTAAAATTTAAAAATGTTTAATTTCTACTATGGTAACTATGTTTATATGTTTAATTTCTACTATGGTAACTATGGACAGATCTAACCTACATAAGTAAAAGCTAATTGTGATGCTCAATAAAACATGAATAAGGGCAAAGTCACTCTGAGCCAAGAATCTGAGGGACACTCCACAGGTGAGCAGGTTTCATCTAACCCAGAGATGACGGACATTACCCTCCACAGGTGAACGGGCTTCATCTAACCTGGGATGATGGGGGGGTCACACTCCACAGGTGAGGGGGGCTTTGTCTAACCTAGAGATGACCAGGTCACTCTCCCCAGGTGAGCAGGCTTCATCTAACCAAGAGATGACTGAGGTCATGCTCCACAGATGAGGTGTCATTATATAACCCAGGGGGTGACCGGGATCACGTTGACACAAGGACTGCCCTCCCCATTTAATGTATTTAGCTGTAGATTTGAGATTAAACCACAGGTGGAGTTGTGGATGGAAGAACAGTATATAATTATTGGATGTCCTGAGAAAGTAGAACGAATACAAGAAAAATATGGGCATAGAACAAGATAGAAAAGCAGGAGAAGATCATTGATTATTACTGTGATACAAAGTTGATCCCAATATCATATAAAACACACAAACCCAACTGTAAATGCCAATAAGAGCATCACATAAGCTACAAATGCAAAGATAACCAGTAGAGCAAAAAGGTAAACCTCCCAAAGAAGGTTTTAAAAAGAAATTTAAAAAGAAATTCAGAAAGAAATAAAAAGAAGCAAACATGGCAAACCTCAGAGAACAGGGACACGGTGACTGTAGAATCCCAGTGCAGAATTCTAAGCTCAATCAGGGCGTGTGGGTGCTTAGCACGCTCACTGAAAGGAAGAGTGGAGGGAGGCTTCGAAATTGTCTCCTGAAGGAAGACGTCTCCATCTGCTGTGAATACAACAGACACAGCTCAGGCAGCATGACTCACCATGACCCAGACGGGCTGCAGCAGCCTCGCGACAAAAGCGAGGACATAGAGAGCGCCTGAGCAGCCCTGACACAGGACAGGGTAGAATTCACGGCTTCAGATGCAGACCCAGAAAAGACCATTCTACAACCACAAAGCAACAATTCACAACAATGGAATAGTGATAAATACCTTTGAGTAGATAACACAGCCGCCACCCACACACAGCAGAAACTAGAGTGATGCAGAGAAACAGAAGTACTAATTGCAGATCTTAAAACAGTCCTCTGAGAACAAGAGGCAATTAAGTAAAATATACAGGATGATACAGCCTAATCAGTAAAGAAAATCTTATAGACATAACTAAAAACCTATATCCAGATAATAAGAATTATTCTCTTAAGAAGATATGCAGCCTCCACAAAACACTGGTCATATAATTAATCAAAAAAAGTTAGTAATTCTCACAAAACAGGAATATTATGAATATCAATATCTGATCACAATGTAATAAACAACAAATTAAAAGTGAAACAAAATGATCCTTTCAGATGGAAAACATTGAATCTTCCATTAAATAATTTTTATATAAAAGGGGAAACAGTAACAAAATACAAGAATTCATATAAATTAGTGATAATGAACACACTACATTTCAGATTGATTCTTGGTGGTACAGTTAAAATAACCAGATGAAATTTTATACTGTTAAAAATATACATCAATATAAATAAAAGAATGAAAATATAATGAATCAAACTGTCCACTTAAATAGCCAAAGAACCACTGTTTAAACCAAAATAAAGCCAGGTGCAGTGGCTCACACCTGTAATCCCAGCACTTTAAGAGGCTGAGCAAGGGGGCAGAGCACAAGGTCAGGAGTTCGAAACCAGCCTGGCCAACATGGTGAAACCCCATCTCTACTAAAAATACAAAAATTAGCTGAGCATGGTGGTGGGTGCCTGTAATCCCAGCTACTTGGGAGGCTGAGGCAAGAGAACTGCTTGAACCTGGGAGGCAGAGGTTGCTGTGAGCCGAGATCATGCCATTGCACTCCAGCCTGGGTGACAGAGTGAAAGTCTATCTAAAAAAATAAAAGTAAATAAAAAGCAAAAAAACAAAACAAAACGAAACAAAAACAAGAAAAAATAATATAGGCAAAAGCTAAAGTTAATAAAGTAGAAACAGGAAAACAGTGAATCAAATTAATACAATATAGGTTCTTTGAAAAAAATTAACATAACATACAAACCATCAGACAAATAATGAAGAAAAAATAAGATAGCACCAAAACCCCAAATTGAAAATAAGAAATAAAAATTGCACCAACATGGCACATGTATACATATGTAACAGACTTGCATGTTGTGCACATGTACCCTAGAACTTAAAGTATAATTTAAAAAAAAATTGCAGGCCGGGCACGTTGGCTCACACCTGTAATCCCAGCACTTTGGGAGGCTGAGGCAGGCAGATCACGAGCTCAGGAGATCGAGACCATCCTGGCTAACACGGTGAAACTCCGTCTCTACTAAAAAAAATATGAAACATTAGCCGGGCATGGTGGCGGGCGCCTGTAGTCCCAGCTACTTGGGAGGCTGAGGCAGGAGAATGGTGTGAACCCAGGAGCAGATCTTGCAGCAAGCTGAGATCGCGCCACCACACTCCAGCCTGGGCGACAGAGTGAGACTTCATCTCAAAAAAAAGAAAGAAAGAAAGAAAGAAATCTTGCAACAGATAGACGTTAAAGATACAAAGCTAATTTGTACATCATTATGCAAATACATCTGAAAAGCAGATAGAATTTCTAGTAAAATATAGTTCGGCAAAATTAGAGAGAGCTTAAATCAATTTATGTTTAAAAAAAAAAAAAGAAAAAGAAAGTAAGGTTACCACAGAACAAACCCATGCACAGAACGGTAAAAAGCACCAGGTCCAGAGGGTTGTATGGGTCATTCTTCCAAACTCCGAGAGGCAGAATAATCCTGATGCCACACAGATTATTCCAGACACCGAAAATGGAGAAAAAAGTGCAATTCACTCTGTGTTGGAGGAATTATTTGATATAATTAGACATGAGAAAACCAACAGAGTCAGCATGAAAAACTAATGAAGAAGTAAAATATTTTTCTTTTCAGATGAATCATATACTTGGAAAACTTCACAGCATTAATGACCAAAAATAGCTCAAGAATCCAGCAATGTAACAGTATAGAAAACAGTATAGAAATCCAGTAATGTAACAATATAAAAGGATCTTTCATATACACAGAAAAAAGATTAGTTAGAAGACATAATGAAAAAGAAAACTCAATTTACCACAGCAAAAAAGTACATAGGAATAAACTTAATAAGTTGTAAAAGCTACAGAATTAAAGTAGAAACACCGCTGAAAGACAGAAGCATACACTTGGAAACAAGAAAAGACATTTTTGTTCAAGATTTCAAGAATTTATTTATCCATAAGTTAATTTAGAATTTTAAAGTAATCTAGTTCAAATCCCAACAAGCTTCTTCCTCTTTCTGAAGCTAGAAAAGTTGACTAAAATACTTTGGAAAAATCAACACACAAGCATAATGGAGAAATTATATAAATATGTATATATATATATATATATATATATTTTCCAGGAAATATCCCATGAAAATATTAAAATGTAAAGTTCTTCAAAGTGGACAAGTAGAAAGAGTGGTTAGACAGAAGCAGATGTGAGTATACCCAGAAAAATCCATTTTAGTGTAGAGATGATTCTCACATCACTGAGGCAGAGTGCTTTTAGTAAATTACGCTGTGGTTCCTTGGTTGCCATTTGGAAAAATTTTCAAGTTACATTTTTCTTCACACCACACACAGGAATAAATTCTAAATGGATCAGAGATAAAGATGTAGAAAATAATGTCTCACTCAGATGCCAGGACGGGGGCCCCTAAGTTTGATGAAATTTCAAAAGCTGTAGATTAGCTTCTACCCCTCCAAAAAAGTGGGAACCGTGTAAACAATATCAAGAAAGAGATAACAAGAGAAAATATTTGCAAGTTATGTCATAAAGAGCTGATAGCTCTGATAAAGAGGGGTTTTTAAAACTGAAGTAAAACAACAGAACCTTACAAAAATGTAAGTGAAATTACTGGACAATTCATTTATAGATAGCACTTAAATATATGAAAATATGCACAACTTTACTGATAATAAGAGAAATGTGAATCAAAACCACATTAAGATCCTATTTCCAGCCATCAGGTTGGGGAGCAATGGGCCTCTCAGACATCGCTGGGGAGTGTCTGGTAAATGGGAGCAAAATGGTAACCTCCAGGGGAGAGGAACTGATCAATACCCATCAATGTACCCACCCTTCGACCCAGTAATCTCATGCTGGGGAATTGGCCCTGAATGCATCCCACCACCAAGTTAAAAACGTGTAGGCAGAACGTTATTTGTGGCCTTTTTATTTTAATCCCCAAATATTGGAAACTATGTATGTATACATATAAGAAATTGGTACAGTGATAAAACAGGTGCTGTGCAGTCGTTCTAAGGAATGAAGGGAATTTTAATGAACTGATGGAGAGTAACTCCTGGGATATACTAAGTGAAAAAACAAAGGAACATACATAGCATTTTGTGTAGAAAATGAGAAATTTAAAAATAACACATATAGTTGCTAATATTTGCAAAAGCACAGAAAGTATAAATTAGAAACTAATGAAGGTGGGTGAAAAACAAATCAACCCCAAAGTGGAATCAAACAGCAACAAGCATACTTGAACATATGTCAAACAAGCAACACAGCCACCCTGCAGGGGTGGGAAAACCCAAGCAATGTGTGGCTGCAGCATCCTGTCCTTCAGTTAAAGGAGGACGAATGGAGCTACAGACAGGTCTTGAATTCTTGTAGCTTTAATGCATCCATGCTGGGAGACAAGATTCTCACTGTGGAAGATGGAAGAAGCATAACAGAAACTTAAAAAGAAATCATGGGCAGAGCACAGTGGTTCACACCTGTAATCCCAGCCCTTTGGGAGGCCAAAGCAGGAGGATCACATGAGGCCAGGAGACTGAGACCAGCCTGGGCGAAATAGTGAGACCCCGTCTCCACAAAAAAAAATTAAAAAATTAGCTGGGAGTGGTGGCCTGTGCCTGTTAAGGGGGGCCGAGGGGGGGGCGGAAGCATGAGCATTGGAAGGCAAAATACGACCCTGTGGGGCGGGACAGGAACTGAGGTCAGGGTACCTGGCATTTGTGAAGTTGGCCATGATGGGTCCAGATCAACAACACCCCAGCCACCAAGAAGCAGCTCCCAGCACCAAGTCTGTGTCGAAATTCCATTTCCCCTGGAAGGACCTGGGATTCCTGGGAGAAATGGTTGTTCTGGAGCTGGGCGGGGATGCACTGAGATAATGAGGACACAAGGCAGAAGCCACAGCAGGGGCTCCACTGGCCGAGTCCAGGACAAGCCAGGTTTCAGCATCAACAGGAAAGGGAAGGACTTCAGCCCAGGGAATTCCCATTGAAAACAGGAACCAAGGAGAGCCCACTGCAGGCAGATGGGTGCTTACTTCAGGGAGTAGGATCACTGTCGCACCCCCAGGAGTAACTGCAGAGTGAATGGGTGAGAGATGAAGCCAGCATTTTGCAGCCCTATGGTAAACAGAGTCAGCTGACTGGTACTGATGAGTCTAAAGGGAGGGACATTTGGTCTAGGTGTTGTTAGAGGGCTGTGCTTCATGCCAGAGCTGAGATCAAACCCCAGAAATCTGTGATTTCTGGAAGAGAAACAGGTGTGACTCCTCAGAGCTGTCAGAAAGGGTACGTTCTGCTATCAGTGGATCAAAAACAAGGTTTTCTAGGCAAAAGGCATCGGTTTTCCCCAGCAGCACAGAGCAAAGATGTCCATGCCATATTGGCTTGGCTGTAAGGAATCTATGCTCTGGGAAACCTTTTTTTTTTTGTAGAAGGAGAAGTAAACAGAAGATCCTAGTGGAAATTACATAACATGACAATATGAAATTTCTTCTGTATCCCCGAGGCTCAGACAGAAGTTCTCAGCCTCCAGGACAGTTGTGCACCAAGGCAACTACCCAGGAGGTAAAAACGCCACCCACAGCCGGAGCAGGAGCCTGTGGACACAGCAGGGAAGGCCAGAAACCCAGCACTGCTGCTGTATGCTCGACAACCGAAGCACTAACCCTAACCCTAACCCTATCCCTAACCCTAACCATAATGCTAACCCTAACCCTAAGCCCTAACCCTAACCCTAATCCTAAGCCCTAACCCTAACACTTACCCTGATCCTAAGCCCTAACCCTAACACTTACCCTGATCCTAAGCCCTAACCCTAACACTAACTCTAACCCTAACCCTAACCCAGACACCCAACGCTGCTGCTGTGGGCTCGACAACTGAAGCACTAACCCTAACGCTAACCCTATCCCTAACCCTAATGCTAACCCTAACCCTAAGCCCTAACCCTAACACTTACCCTAATCCTAAGCCCTAACCCTAACACTAACCCTAACCCTAACCCTAACCCAGACACCCAACGCTGCTGCTGTGTGCTGGACAACTGAAGCACTAACCCTAACCCTAACCCTAAGCCCTAACCCTAACACTTACCCTAATCCTAAGCCCTAACCCTAACACTAACCCTACCCAGACACCCAACGCTGCTGCTGTGTGCTCGACAACTGAAGCACTAACCCTAACGCTAACCCTATCCCTAACCCTAATGCTAACCCTAACCCTAAGCCCTAACCCTAACACTTACCCTAACCCTAAGCCCTAACCCTATCCCTAACCCAGAGAAGAGGTTCATTTAACACAGTCATCCCTGGAGACAGGAAGGGAGCATGGCATGCCCTGAAGGACAAGGAACAGTCCTCCCAGGTCAGGACCCTCTCACTGGGAGTCTCTCTTGTGTCATGAGACCCTCAGTGCTCAAGGAAAAGTGCCCCAGGTTTGGGGCAGCCCCACCGACCCCAGGCAGCCAGGGGGTGCAGAGGGTGCTGGGCGGCGAGAGGAAGGGAGCATGGGGCTGTGCGGTAGCCGTGCCTCTCCTGCTCTCTGGGACTGTGTCAATCCGCCAAGTCAGTGTCTTGTCTGGAGGAATCATGTGAGTAGTTCAAACTACTTTTCAAAAGGAAACAACGCGTGTCACCTGAGACCACATGCATGTGGTGTCTTATTCATGCACTGAATTTCATCTTTGTGGAAACAGAATTTTCATTTCTCAAGTCTGCACCAGTATTTCTGCCACTTACAGAATCCTGTCCAATTAGATGAACAAGCAATGACCACAAGCACATCTCTCGTTTCTAAAAATGGACTTTGTTCCTCTGAAGTCATCAGATTCCATGGAATTCATGAAGCACTGTAACTTCCACCCTACAGAGGAAGGCACTTTGGAAGCAACCACCAGCCCCTCGGTGTCCACCGAAGCTGTGTTCATCCCCAACACCCACAGCTCCCTGGAGGGGCAGGTCTGACAGGCGTGGAGCCTCCTGGAGGCCTGCGAGTGACCTCTAGTGCCCGCCGGGAGGTTATCGTAAGCCGCCCCTTGGCAAGTTACTTACCCATCGCTTCTGAGAGTCATACTTTTTTCCTTTCTTTCTACAGAAAGTGCCAATGTCACTGCAGGGCTCAGGCACTTCTGCCATGTGCGTTAATGTCTCCTTTCCCTAAATCATGAGTTCTCATAACACAGCTGAACTTGCATCTGGAGGACAGTGCAGTGCCTGCCAACAGGAACCAAGTTCCGGGTTCTGGGAGCTGCCACCCTGAGGGCACTCGGGCCCTCCTGCCCAGGTGTGCGGCTCCTGGGGCAGAGGCCCCTGGGAAGCCCTCTCCAGCCCCCAAGGTAGGCAGTGCCACCCACAGCAACCACCCCCAGGGGGCTGCCTGCATCCCCAGTGCCTGGGCTCTCCCCTCGCAAACTCCTAGAGGGGCTCACCGCCTGGCTTGGCACATGTGCCCACCGCCTGCTCTCATGCCTGAGCCCTCAAAGGTACTTGGCAGGGAGTCTGTGGCAGGGTCTGCCAGGGAAAGAGAAAAAGTGTGATTCGAGGAGGAGGAGAGAAGGCGCTCTGTCCCACAGGGTGTTGGTTGGGAAGAGGAAGTTTTTTGGCAGGTGTTTCTAGCCAAGCATGACTCCTAAAACACTTTTCTGATGCGGTGAGGTGAATTGTGTTCTGCTGAATTACATTGGGTAACATCCTTGGGTTAGATCCACAGTGCTGGTCTAGAAATAAAGACTCTAATCCCTCTGAACTGACAAAAACAGAAACGGGAGACTGAGTGAACTAGAAGGAAATAAGATGTCACCGCACAATTCAAAGGATGATAATTCCGTGACCCTTTCAATGACTGGCTATTTGCGGGAGAGCAAAAGTGGGGGGTTTTCCTTTAAGTGAAATACTTCTTGTAAAGACGAAGCCTTGGGAAGCCTTTCTCAGGGACGCCTAAGCGATGCTGCCTCTGAGGCTGGAGCGCCGCACCTGCCGGAGCCGGCAGCGTATCCAAAGCACCCAGGTGTCTCCCTAATGCTGACGGTGTAGCCTGATCCCCCGCAAGCCTGAGAACGGCCAACGTCAAAGGCAGCGGTTCGGAGCCTGCCTTCACTTGCCCCTCCGACCCGTTCCTCTGAAACCAGGTCTCCAAAAGGAACCGCCCTGCCCGAGTCCGGTTTTACCACAACTCGCGCTTTCCCAAGGAATATTCAGCACCAGCCGAGGGCACCACGCTGCTCTTGGGCTGAGCCGGGAAACAGCGCTGCGGAGGCGACGCCGACCTCAGCTGGTCCCACTTGGGGCTGCACTTAGCAGGTTCCCGTTCGTTTTATTTTCAAGAAGATTCATTTTCAGAAACACGTCCTGTGATCCCAGCTCTAAACACCAACAACAGAATAAAACCGCACGGCTCAAAGTTCCGGGGCGCCCTTGCAAGTTTTAGATCCTTTGCGGTACTTACCTGGGCTTCCTGCCAGGGCTGCGCCCCAGCTCCGCGCGGATAACACAAGGAGCGTCTGGAGGAAGGTTCCCGGGACCGGCCCCATGGTCCCTCCAGGCTCCCGGGCTCCAGCCGGTGCTGCTCCGTGTGTCGGAGCCTGCGCTGCTCCTGCCTCCTCTCCGGAGCTTCTCCTTCTCCCTCAGCTGCCCCCCGTCTCCTTCTCTCTCCCCCAGCAGGCTCCAAGCACCAGGCCAGCCCTGCCTCTCCCTAGCGGGCGCCCCCTCCTGACTCCCCCGCAGGGCAGAGCGTCCCTGGCCCGCGTCCCTCCTGCCTGGACCCGCGGACAGGTGCGGCTGAGCAGAGCCAGGGCGCTGTGGCCGGCACCAGGCAGACTCGCCGCACCGCGCAGCTCCCTCCTCCGGCTCCTTCACCAGCAAACCTCAGACCTTCTCCCCACAGCTGCGCTCGGGAGGGACAGGCGCAGCTCCTCCCCTCGCGGGCTTCCCTCTCTCTGCTGCTTGTCCCTGGCGGAGGGAGCCGGGAAGGGGCCAGACCGGCCACCGCAGGGTCCCTCCTGCCGGGGACATTCCCGTAGAACTGTGTCCTATGTCAGCTCAGAACGAGGCGGAGCAGGGAAAACGCAGGTCTCATTTGTGTAACAGGCTTCTGGGAAGCGAGTTTGTCCTTTTCTGTTTCAATAAAAGGCATTGTTTTAGCGGCAACCTCTTTCCCAGGTAAGTTTCTGTCACCTGGCAAGAGGCACGACCTGCTGGTTTGTCAAAATCCTGCCTGATGTTCCCAGAGGGTGTTTCTGTTTCTTGTTTCCACGCTGGGAAGTGAGATTATGGCAACTAAATGTATCAAATGACTTTAACTTGGTAGATTTCAAATTTTAAAATGAAGGCTGGCTGTGGCAAAGGAGGCTGACGCCCTCAGATCCCACAACCACCCCGCAGAAGGGTGGAGTCGAAGGGGAGTGATCCCAAAGAAAAGGCTGAAGACCCTGCACAGGGGCAGAGGCAGGGTGGAGGGTCGGGGTCTCTGAGGAAAGCTTCCTCCAGGACAGGCGCCCTACGGAACAGCATGTCAGACACTCTTTGTTAAAGACGATCAGAACAGAGTGGCTGGTGTCTTACAGAATAAACACATCAGGAGCGTGTGCACCACAGAGAGCTTCGGGACAAACCGGCTCCTTCACACAACAGGTGGGGAGGCTGGACCTGGGGGTCCTGAGGCTGAGGCTATCCCGTGCCAGGGGGCACAGGTGCCTGACCCCCCGAGGCAGCAGCAGGGCCAGTGAAAGGGCCTCTGTTTCCATGAATAACAGCCAAAGAGTCCTCATTCCATGGAAACTCTACGCTGGATTCTTCACATGGAAGGGATTCAGAGGAAAACTTAAAAGGGACCAACACACCCATGACCATGAAAGGCACCCGGGAGCACTGGACCCAGAAGCACTTTTGGGACAGAGGATTACTTTTCCCGAGGACCACCCAAGAGGGGACATTGCCTATTGGAGAGGATGAGGCTGATCCTGAAGGGCGGGGGGCTTTCAGAGGGGATCTCCCATGGGAGGACCCCCACGGCCTCTGACAGCAGCAGGGCCAGGGCCAGTCCCAGGGGCTGGAGGCAAGGCTGCAGCCCCTCCCTCCACGGTGCTTTCCAGAGAATCATCCCCCACTGCAGCGATGCCCCAGCTTCCATCTGAGAAGTGCAGAGGATGATACCTGCTCCCAGGCCTGGCCAGGTGCAGCTGGAGGAGGCATCCTGAGAGCCTGGCAGGAGCCCACCCCTCAGAGACAATGTGCTGGGTACACAGAACACTGCCTGTGGCCCCCACAGCAGCTCCACATCCCTGCACCAGGCCCTCCTCAAGGGCGTCCCAGGGCCGAGCCGTCCATGCTCAGGAAGTGCCAGGCCCAGGAGGTGCACAGGACCCCCCATGGTGAGGGAGCGAGGGGCCCGTGACCCCCACAGCCCCATGGTGGTGGGTTGACCAAAAGCGCCCTCTCCACGGTGTCCCGTCTGCTGTCAGGAGACATCGGAGACCTGTACTGTACCTCTGGCATTCTGAAAGTCCTGTCTCCCTGAATGACCAGTCTCGGTGCGTCTGTGTGAGGGTGTTCATGTTTCTAATTGCTACTGACTGCAAACTGGAAATGAAATTAGACATTACTCATCAAAAAGTGGCAGGAAACACATATTTCCAGTAAGGGTTGGGTGTAAAACTTGCCTGGAAAGCTGGGAAAGCCCAGCACTGGTCCCACCCCAACCGTGCAGGTGCAGCGAGCGTGGACTCGGGGGCTGCCGCCTGTCTTCCGGGAAAGAGCCCGCTGGCCAGCCCAGGCATCACAACTCACCCCTTTTGGGTTTTTATTAAACAATATGTTCCCCTTTATTTCAGCATTTTATGCTTAGAATTTGGAATGTATTTAATGTTTACCTCCAAACCGCAAATGGCTGTGTCATGACATTCTCTGACAACTGAGACAATTGTCGGTGAAATATCAGGGTAGCTGCAGGAAGATTTGAGTTATTTCTGATCCCACAGGCAAGGAACCCTGGAGAACAAGGTCAAGAGATACTCCAGGTTGACCTCTCTGCCCAGAGCTGACCTGCAGCACTGTGGCCTCCTCACACACTCTTGTCAGCTGTCAGAGTCTGGGCTTTACCAACCAAGGACTGAAATCAACCTGGTAGGGAAACGACTGACTTCCCAAATGCCCTTTTTAGCAGTCGGCCTGCCTGAATGCACCACGGCTCTGATCCACATCACCCCAAGTGACAGCACACCCGGGCGAGGTCCTCCAGGACGGCAGGGCCTCAGAGCACACCCGGGCGAGGTCCTCCAGGACGGCAGGGCCTCAGAGCACACCCGGGCGAGGTCCTCCAGGACGGCAGGGCCTCAGAGCACACCCGGGCGAGGTCCTCCAGGACGGCAGGGCCTCAGAGCACACCCGGGCGAGGTCCTCCAGGACGGCAGGGCCTCAGAGCACACCCGGGCGAGGTCCTCCAGGACGGCAGGGCCTCAGAGCACACCCGGGCGAGGTCCTCCAGGACGGCAGGGCCTCAGAGCACACCCGGGCGAGGTCCTCCAGGACGGCAGGGCCTCAGAGCACACCCGGGCGAGGTCCTCCAGGACGGCAGGGCCTCAGGCTTCCTGACACACGAGCAGGAACATGCCAGGCCGTGGCACCCGCATCCACACACACCCTTTGCACTCGCTGACTCTGACCTCAGAACTCAGGGAGGCTGCAAAGTGGGGATCTCGGAGTCGGCCAGTGCAGTGAAAATCTCCACAGAAATATCCCTGAGAAGGGGTCACCCCACATGCCCTCTGGGTACCTGGCGATGGGGGGCTCATGGACAATGTTCCCTGTGGACCCCAGCCAGGGGGTCTCACAGACAACGTGCCTTGTGAATCTCGTCCAGGGGGCACTCACAAATAACGTACCTGAGGGAGAGCAAAAGAGAAACCCAGCTCCATACACTCCCAAGCAAACTGAAGACTGGCAGGTTCATGGAGACCGACCACATGAGTTTTTGGAAAGGATGTTTTCCTGATACCATGAAGGATATCTGACAAAGAAAAATGACCTCATCAGCGGCTCTGAACTGCGGCTCCTTGCCCCCTGGGACACCACCTGCAGACACTTTGAATGATCACACCATGGGGTGCTGGGACCTGTGTCCCTCCTGCAGACATTTTCAATGATAACACAGGGGGTGCTGGGACCTGTGTCCCACCTGCAGACACTTTCAGTGATCACACCAGGGGGGTGCTGGGACCTGTGTCCCACCTGCAGACATTTTCAATGATAACACAGGGGGTGCTGGGACCTGTGTCCCACCTGCAGACACTTTCAGTGATCACACCAGGGGGTGCTGGGACCTGTGTCCCACCTGCAGACATTTTCAATAACACAGGGGATGCTGGGACCTGTGTCTTGCCTGCAGACACGTTCAATGATCACACTGGGGGGTGCTGGGACTTGTGTCCCGCCTGCAGACACGTTCAATGGTCACACTGGGGGGTGCTGCCCATAGGGAGGCTACGGTTCCATGCACATGTAGACGAACAGCACGCATGACTCTCAGCCGTCAGCCTTGGCTGAGCCAAGAGCGATACCTCACCTTACTTCCGAAAGATTTCGGAAGATCCAGAAATGCTTTCGAGGGTGTGGAATCCGACCTGGATCTTGGCTGACATAGGGGCTGGGGAGAGGAAGGAGGGTTTCTAAGCAGGGCTGCATGCCAAGTAGCCCCCCTACACCCTGTGTAGCCCCTGGGCCATCCCTGAGGGCTGTGTTATCAGTGGCTTTCACCTCTTTACTAAAAACAAACATTTTATGAGAGACGATGCCGTGCTCACGTTGGACGTCCTGTGAAGTGCATTTCTCTTTGGTTTGAATGCACAAAATGTTTCCCCAGTGTGTTTTGGGGTGGGCTTGAGGCCCTGCCGCTGGGGCTTCCTGGAGCATCCTGACCTAGCCTGGGCCCAGCCATGTTCATGCCTAAGGCAGGAAACAAAGTTAGAGAGGTTAGCAGGGAAGAATTAAATCAGCTCTACACGACCCAGCCAGATTCGAAATTCCACAAGCCCTAGGCTCTGGCCACGGAGTCCCCTTCCCTATCCAGCCTTGGCAAGAGGGGCACGCTACTGGTGTGTGGCTCTGTGGCTTCCTTGGATTTGCTCTGGTGATGGCATTAAATAAGGAACAGTCTTTTCCAAATCCTTCAAATAAGTCATGGCTATCGAGTTTAGAGAACGTACATGGGGACCCTGAATTGCTTTGGAATTTCTCTTGGGATATTTTACGATTAAATAAATAAACAATTTAGTTTAATTGAATCCCATTTGTCTATTTTCACTTTTGTTACCATTGCTTTTGGTGTTTTTGTCATGAAGTCCTTGCTCATGCCTATGTCCTGAATGGTATTGCCTAGGTTTTCTTCTAGGGTTTTTATGGTTTTAGGTCTAACATTTAAGTCTTTAATCAATCTTGAATTAATTTTTGTTAATTCAAAATATAATAATTGTATAAGGTATAAGGAAGGGATCGAGTTTCAGCTTTTTACATAAGGCTAGCCAGTTTTCCTAGTACCATTTATTAAATAGGGAATCCTTTACCCATTTCTTGTTTTTGTCAGGTTTGTCAAAGATCAGATGGTTGTAGAGGTGTGGTGTTGTTTATGAGGGGTCTGTTCTGTTCCATTGGTCTATATTTCTGTTTTGGTACCAGTACCATGCTGTTTTGGTTACTGTAGCCTTGTAGTATTGTTTGAAGTCAGGTAGCATGATGCCCCCAGCTTTGTTCTTTTTGCTTAGGATTGCCTTGGCAATGCGGGTTCTTTTTTGGTTCCATATGAACTTTAAAGTAGTTCTTTCCAATTCTGTGAAGAAAGTCATTGGTAGCTTGATGTAGATGGCATTGAATCCATAAATTACCTTGGGCAGTATGGCCATTTTCATGATATTGATTCTTCCTATCCATGAGCATGGAATGTTCTTCCATTTATTTGTGTCCTCCTTTATTTCATTGATCAGTGGTTTGTAGTTATCAGCAAAAGAAACTACCATCAGAGTGAATAGTCAACCTACAGAATGGGAGAAAATTTTTGCAATCTGCCCATCTGACAAAGGGCTAATATCCAGAATCTACAAAGAACTTAAACAAATTTACAAGAAAAAATCAAACAGCCCCATCAAAAAGTGGGCAAAGGATATGAACAGACACTTCTCAAAAGAAGACATTTATGCAGCCAACAGACACATGAAAAAATGCTCGTCATCGCTGGTCGTCAGAGAAATGCAAATCAAAACCACAATGAGATACCATCTCACACCAGTTAGAATGGCGATCATTAAAAAGTCAGGAAACAACAGGTGCTGGAGAGGATATGGAGAAATAGGAACACTTTTACACTGTTGGTGGGAGTGTAAAGTAGTTCAACCATTGTGGAAGACAGTGTGGTGATTCCTCAAGGATCTAGAACTAGAAATACCATTTGACCCAGCCATCCCATTACTGGCTATATACCCAAAGGATTATAAATCATGCTGCTATAAAGACACATGCACACATATGTTTATTGCAGCACTATTCACAATAGCAAAGACTTGGAACCAACCTGAATGTCCATCAATGATAGACTGGATTAAGAAAATGTGGCACATATACACCATGGAATGCTATGCAACCATAAAAAAGGATGAGTTCATGTCCTTTGCAAGGACATGGATGAAGCCGGAAACCATCATTCTGAGTAAACTATCACAAGGACAGAAAACAAAACACTGCATGTTCTCAACCATAGGTGGGAATTGAACAATGAGAACACCTGGGCACAGGGTGGGGAACAACACACACTGGGGCCTGTTGTGGGGTGGAAGGAGGGGGGAGGGATAGCATTAGGAGAAATTACCCAATGTAAATGATGATTTAACGGGTGCAGCAAACCAACATGGCACATGTATACCTGTGTAACAAACATGCACGTTGTGCACATGTATGCTAGAACTTAAAGTATAATAAAAAATAGAAACGGGGACAAAAAGAAACAATTTAGTATTTAGTTTCCTCTTAACAATTTGAATCATGGTTCACTTTCAGATCTGAGATGTGTGATTTGTTTATGAACTTTTCCTGTTTCTTCCCCCATCTTTGCTTCATTTATATTTCTTCACTTCCTCTTTTTTTATTGGCTCTTGCACATGAACCACACTAACTGCTTTCTCCCCCGGACGGTAAGTGAATGAACACATCACCCCTGTCTACCCCAGATGGTGAGTGAACATGTCACCCCTGTCTCTCCCAGACGGTGAGTGAGTGAACACGTCACCCTTGTCACCCCGGATGGTGAGTGAACATATCGCCCTTGTCTACCCCGGACGGTGAGTGAACATGTCACCCCGTCTCCCCCGGACGGTGAGTGAACACGTCACCCCTGTCTTCCCTGGAAGGTGAATGAGTGAACACGTCACCCTTGTGGACCACAGGTCCCCTGGCTCCCTGGATAAGTCTGGGTCCTGAGGTGCTGGCCGCACTCTCTGGAGGCTGTGGGCTGCCGTCCATGTGCCAGACACCACTGGGAGGAAATCATCTCAACAGCCTTTCACATTTTCCTGTATTTTTTTCTGCCAGTTTCTTTAACGTCAGGAAGATTCTTGATGCTTGTTACTATCCTTAGAACATCGTTTTCAGTGGCTGTGATCTTTTCCAAACTTTTCCAGCCAACGCCATCACGAGGACTGTGTGCCTGTGAGTGACAGCCGTGGGCTCCCAGGGCAGGTCTGAGGCCAGCGCCAGCGAGCCTGGGGTGCTGCTCTCATTGTTCTGAGCTTTGTTTAGGACAATCACACTTTTAACTGGTCCGGCCTTTCATAAAACAATCGCGTGTAATTCACGTGCCCCCCGCACACCCCAGTGTAGATTTGGCTTCTTTGAAGCAAGGAGTGTCCTGGGGATGGCTGACGAGGAAGATGCTGCACCCACCCCCTTAAGACGCTCCTCCAAGGTGAGCTGAGACTGGCAAGGAGAGACTGTGGGCTTGGTCTTGTCATCAGTGTATTCTCTAACGCGACCCCAAGTTATCTAGAAACACGAATGGGTAATTAGAGTAGCATTCCAGGAAATATTGCAGAGCAGCATGTGATGTTTGGCCTGTCTTGGTTTCTCTTTGATATGGAAAATATTTAATATCCCTCAAAAATCCCTTCTTAAGCCCCTACCCCCTGCTAAATGGGATGGGGGATGCACGGGGATGGGTATGAAAAATCAACCCTGCTGGGTGCCGGTTGTGAAGCAGATGCACAACAATCCCGCCAAAATCATTGCAGGGAAATGTGGAGGGAGGATGGCCGGAGGGCGCCACTGAGGAGGGGGGGACCACGGGTGGGGGAGCGCCACTGAGGAGGGGGAACCGCGGGAGGGCGCCGCTGAGGAGGGGGGGACCGCGGGTGGGGGAGCGCCACTGAGGAGGGGGAACCGCGGGAGGGCACCGCTGAGGAGGGGGGAGCCGCGGGAGGGCGCCGCTGAGGAGGGGGAGGCCGAGGGAGGGCGCCGCTGAGGAGGGGGAACCGCGGGAGGGCACCGCTGAGGAGGGGGGAGCCGCGGGAGGGCGCCGCTGAGGAGGGGGAGGCCGAGGGAGGGCGCCGCTGAGGAGGGGAACCGCGGGGGGGCGCCGCTGAGGAGGGGGAACCGCGGGAGGGCGCCGCTGAGGAGGGGGGGAACCGCGGGAGGGCGCCGCTGAGGAGGGGGAACCGCTGGTGGGGGAGCGCCGCTGAGGAGGGGGAACCGCGGGGGGGGCGCCGCTGAGGAGAGGGAGGCCGCGGGAGGGCGCCGCTGAGGAGGGGAACCGCGGGGGGGCGCCGCTGAGGAGGGGGAACCGCGGGTGGGGGAGCGCCGCTGAGGAGGGGGAACCGCAGGAAGGTGCCGCTGAGGAGGGGGGGGGACCGCGGGGGGGCGCCGCTGAGGAGAGGGAGGCCGCGGGAGGGCGCCGCTGAGGAGGGGAACCGCGGGGGGGCGCCGCTGAGGAGAGGGAGGCCGCGGGAGGGCGCCGCTGAGGAGGGGAACCGCGGGGGGGCGCCGCTGAGGAGGGGGAACCGCAGGAGGGTGCCGCTGAGGGGGGGGGGGGACCGCGGGGGGGCGCCGCTGAGGAGGGGAACCGCGGGTGGGGGAGCGCCGCTGAGGAGGGGGAACCGCAGGAGGGTGCCGCTGAGGAGGGGGGGGGACCGCGGGGGGGGCGCCGCTGAGGAGGGGGGAGCCGCGGGAGGGCGCCGCTGAGGAGGGGGGGGACCGCGGGGGGGCGCCGCTGAGGAGGGGGGAGCCGCGGGAGGGCGCCGCTGAGGGGGGGGGCCGCGGGGGGGCGCCGCTGAGGAGGGGGGGACCACGGGGGGGCGCCGCTGAGGGGGGGCCAGCGGGAGGGCGCCGCTGAAGGGGGGAACCCCAGGGGGGCGCCGCTGAGGTGGGGGGGCCGCGGGAGGGCGCCGCTGAGGAGCGAGGGACCGCGGGAGGGCACCGCTGAGGAGGGAACACGAGGGGGGGGGGGGCGCCGCTGAGGAGGGAGCTGTGACGTCGAGAGGCCGGGTGAAGGGCCACCAAGCCAACCTGGGGGGGGGGGCACAGGAGCCGGCGGCCCCCAGTGAGACGGAGATGGAGGGAGGGAGAGGAGAGGAAGCGGGGCGGGGGGTGGGGTGGCTACACATACGCCGTGTGTTCCTGGACTTGAGAGAACAACAAGGAATTATTTGCTGCTCGTATCTGAGGCCCCGGGATCAGCCCTGCAGAAATCATCACGCTGTCAGCCTTTTTCTCTGCAGTCCACTCAGTCCTGGCCTGGCACGTCCACCCGACTTACAAGGCGGCGAAATTCTGCCTCGCTTGCCCTCCCCAAGCACCTGAGGGGCCCCACGGTGTGACCTGGGGCCCGGGATGGTTTGGCCCCCCCGTCCATCCTTGGCTCCATCCGTCCCCCAGCCCCACTCCTACCCGAAGGTGGCCGTGGGTTTCGCAAATGCAGGTTGGAGGCTGGGGGAGGGGGGGCACCTTCCCTCAGAAGCACCCCCTCCCGTTTGACCCTCGGGACCATCTCCTGCCTTCCTCTAAAGGGCTGGGTCTCCCCAGGGCTGCCTCTCAGGCCATTTCTGGAGGAGTTCCTTATGGAGCCTAAGGCTGGTTTCCCCGAGTGAAAATTCAAGAAGAAAGCCTTTGAAGATAGCTCAATAAAATGCTCCGATGCAATTTTATGTTTCGAATAAACTATACTAAAATGCCAGCGTCTGGTGGAATCTAAGAAGTGAAGGTTCAGTGTGACTTTTCAGAGGCATTAAAGCTGTGGGCCTCGCTGGCCGTGGACACCTACAGCGTGCGAGTCAGGTGTGCAAGCTCAGCCGCTTCCCCGTCACACACAGCCGGCTCCACGCGCAGAGCTGGCTCCAGAGCGACCTCTGCTGGTGAATGAACCGAAGGTCCTGAGGGGTGTTGAATTAATAAACGGAAGTTAATTGCATTGCCAGGTCTGAGAGGATGAAGCATCCCTCAGCCAAGGGAACTATCCATAAAGGGTCCCAGGTGGAAGATTTAAGATGATTTAAAGCACGAGAGGCCTCTACCCACCGTCTATAGGACCAGAGGGAAACCCTGTGTTTCTTTCTCTCTTTGCTGATGCCTGAGGCTCTAATGTTTCCTCTCTGTCCCGTGGAACATATTTAACTTTCAAAATGATACTAAAAATTAAGAGAATAAAAAGACAAGTCACAGACTGGGAGATAATATTTGCAAAAATATATATCTGTTAATGGACTGGTATCCAAACTACACAAAACTCTTAAAACTCAACAATAAGGAAACACAAAACTCAATTTAAAAAATGAGAAAAAGATCCAAATAGACATTGCACCAAAGAGACAAATAGCAAATAAGCATATGAAAATGTGTTCAGCATCATTCACCATGAAGGAAATTCAAATCAAATCAATGAGAAGCCACTTCATACCAGTGGTGTGGCCCAAATCCAAAACACTGACCCCACCAAATGCATCAGATGTGCTTTGGGACACTCGCCGCTAACTCTCCATGGAGTAGCAGGAATGCTGGTGGGCGTGCAAAATGGTGCAGCCACTTTGGAAGTTAGTTTGGCAGTTTCTTTCAAAACTAAACATGCTCCTACCATAGCATCAAGTGCTCAAACTCCTTCGCATTCACCCAAAGAGTTGAAAACTTATGTCCCACAAAAACCTGCACACAGATGTTCCCAGCAACTTTCTTCACAATTATCAAAATCTAGAAGTGGCCAGGATGCCCTTTTGTAGCTGAGTGGATAAGTAAACTGTGGTCCATACAGATAATAAAATATTACTCAGCACTAAAAGGAGTGCTCAAGCCCTGAAAAAACAAAGAGAAAACTTAAATTCATGTTACTAAGTGAAAGAAGCTCCTCTGAAAGGCTGCATCTTTTATGCTTCCAACCATAGAACATACTAGAAAAGGCAAATCTATGCAGACATAAAGAAAATCAGTGGTTTCCAGGGGTCAGTAGGACGAATGAATGGTTGGAGCATGGAGGGGTTTTAGGGCAGTGGCACTATTTTGTCTGATACTATTGTAAATCAAAAATAAAACCCCTGGCCAGGCGCAGTGGCTCATACCTGAAATCCCAGCACTTTGGGAGGCCAAGGCAGGTGGATCACCCCAGTCAGGAGGTTCGAGACCAGCCTGACCAACATGGTGAAATCCTATCTCTACTAAAAATACCAAATTAGCCTGGTGTGGTGGTGGGCACCTGTAATACCAGTTACTTGGGAAGCTGAGGCAGGAGGATCACTTGAACCCAGAAGGCAGAGGTTGCAGTGAGCCAAGAGTGTGCTACTGCACTCAAGCCTGGGCAACAGAATGACACTTCATCTCAAAAAATATAAAGAAATAAATAAATATCCCAAGCTCCCCCACCCCCACAATTGTGACTGAACAGACTCCTCTTGGCCAAAGGAACCCCAGAGAAACCTTTAAAACTGAGTTCCCAGTCATGATGGGAAGGAGAACTTGCCTTGTCACACCCCCTCCCCTTTGCAGTTTAGACACAGCAACTGCCTAGCATGAATGTTGAGATAGAGACCAAAGGCTGGCAGAACCAACTGTGGCAATAAGATGCCAAATTATCAACAGGACCTGAGGCCACACCAGGGAGGGGTTAAGTCATGCACACTGCACTAAAAGCAGAAACAAGGTTCCTCCCAGCTTTGGCAACAAACACAGCATCAGCCTCATAGGCCCTTGTTAACTTTGTTCTATTTATGTCTGAGTGTATTCATTTAACTTAGGAAATCATCTGCCCATGCCTCTTTGGAAGCAAGTCATAGTGAGTAAATATCTGCATCCAATGCGCCAGTCACTGCCGGAGCCTCCGAGGTGTGTAAGCACGGGACGTGGGCTCCATGGAGCTGGGCTGTCTCTGGAGTGGATGGGGTTGGGTGTGGACTTGATGAGTTCATTTTGCTTATGACTAGAAGGGACAAGCACAGCTCTGATTCCTCAATTCTGAGCATGAGCTGACCTTGCATCGCACCTCTGGTTCCACGTCTCATTTTCCAGGTGTTTAGAATAGACTGGGTGTCCCATTGGAGCTCACACCCTCCAAGCATCACGGGGAGTGTGGAGACAGGTCCACTGTGGAGACGCAGGTGCTTGCAACCCTAGTTCACTACAGATGTCCCTCCCAGCGCCTCCATGGGAGCTCCTCTTCTCTGTGGTGGAGCAGAAAACCCCCAGGAAGCCGGGGTTAGGCTCAGGGATAAATGGAGAGGAGCGTGGGGTTGTGTGCATGCACCTCCTGTATTTTAGGCAGCACAGTGACAAGCAGCACTGTCCCCTTAGAAGGGAGGATGGTGGACGGAGGTGCAGGGTAGGCCTGGCCTGGAGTGGCTTAAGGGTCAACAGGGCACCAGGCAGGGCCTGTGGGAGCCCAGGTGGGAGCAGAGGGAGGGTCAGGGAGGGGACAGGGAGGCCAGACCTGAGGAGCTGCTTCATTTCCGGTTGTGTAAATTTTCATGGTGTCCCCCGGTGTTCTACGGCATCCACAGGTTGTACACTTTGAATAACGACACGAAAGGGACAAAAATCAAGAGACAGGAGCTTTTACGTGAAGTTTGAGGACAACCAAGAGCAGATGTAGAAATAAATGACATCTTGAGTAGACCGAGATGGAGAGATAGTCGTAGACACAGGCAGACAGGCGCATGCAAACCTTACACGTCTATGTATTTTTCTCGAAAAGCAGAATTGTTTTCTCAGTTTAACAGAGGAAAAATAATTCCCTGGTATTTTATTTTTACGATTTATTTTTGTTCTATCTCTTTATACTTTATGCTCTCCCTCTGTTAATAAAATCATATCTCTCAGACATGTGTCCTGTGTCTCTGGACAGAGTTTTGCTGTCTCCTCCCAACCCCCGACTCTGTTCTTTGTGCTGAATTTAGCCGGTGAGGTCCGACTGCAGGGGTCGGACAGTGACCTTGGGGGGGAGTTCTGGGGCCAGCTGCGTTTCTGTCCTGACTCCATGGAGTCAGGGTGTTGGGGGTGCCCACTCCACATCATCTCACAATGTAGTTCACGCAAAATCTGAATGTAGATGTGTGACAGAAAGCTTGCGTCCAGATAGAAAGCAAGAACGTCTGAGTTTTATTTTTCCATCACAACGCCCTATAGACACAGTGCATGCCAAGGCCAGGCTTGTGAGCTCTTTATAAGGCAGGTGCCCTGGCTCTTGGTGCTGGTGAAAGGGGGACATGGGAGTGTCCTGGTTCTGCAGAAGGCACCCCTCCCGGCCACCCTCCTGCCCACTCTGCTTGTCCCAGGGGAGATGGGAGTGTTCTGGTCCTACAGAGGGCACCCCTCCCACTCACCCTCCTGCCCACTCTGCTTGTCTCAGGTTGGACATCTGTTATGCTCCACTCTGAGGTTTTGCTTATTTTGCTCTGAAAAACATCATAATACCCAAAAGAGGCATGTAAGTGGTAAACTCTTCAAAATTTAAGGAATTACCTTGTAAATTTAACACAATGATCTTATATTTTAAAATCACTCACTATCCTTTGGGGAAATAATTTTATAATTTGTTAAAATTCCACGTGGAAATAGAAAATAAGACAAGTTTTTAAATTTTTATTCTTTATAGAAATGCTAGCCCATCAGACCACACTTGACATAAAATTCCACGCCGAGGGATATGTGCAACACGTGCACATGTACACACGTGTACATACACGTACGCATACACACATGCACATCCACATCCACGCAAAAGCAGCCTCATAAACAAATGTCATCAGTTCCTTTTCTACAAAAAGTTTCCTCACATCAGAGTCAATGCCTCTACCAACCCAATCTTCATTTCAAATCAACAATAAAAAATTCCTTTTTTTTTTTTCAACGTATAAACCTCTGTTGGAAACCTTAAAGAATCTGATGTCACATTAAACTTTTTTTTTTTTTTTTTTTTTTTTTTTGAGACGGAGTCTCGCTCTGTCGCCCAGGCTGGGGTGCAGTGGCCGGATCTCAGCTCACTGCAAGCTCCGCCTCCCGGGTTTACGCCATTCTCCTGCCTCAGCCTCCCAAGTAGGTAGCTGGGACTACAGGCGCCCGCCGCCTCGCCCGGCTAGTTTTTTGCACTTTTTAGTAGAAACGGGGTTTCACCGTGTTAGCCAGGATGGTCTCGATCTCCTGACCTCGTGATCCGCCCGTCTCGGCCTCCCAAAGTGCTGGGATTACAGGCGTGAGCCACCGCGCCCGGCCACATTAAACCTTTACACAATCCTTTTCAGCTCATGCACGGAGGTGGCAAAGCCCCAGCCTCCCAGGCACAGCAGCAGGCGAAGGGGCCCTTCCCAGTGGAAGCAGGTGGGACTGTGCGCTTGGGACACGGATGGCACGTTGTACTGAGTGGGTGTCTCTTCCTGACATCCTTCAAAGAACGGACAAGAAACTCCTGGAAAGTAAATAATGCTGCATTTCTATGCGAGAGATAAAAGAATGTGGAACAAGTTGATCCATTTTACATTGTTATTTGTTTTACCAGATCTTAACTTTAATTTAAAATCAGTTCACAGCATGTTGGAACGTGTAGGGCTCAATAAAAAAGGAGCGATTACACAAATGGTGTTTTAAGTGCAGACGTTCTACTTAAAGACTTAGGAGAACAAACGGCCAGACTCTGAATAGCGACTGATGAGAGGCCATGTGGGAAGTGCGTGCACTGTCAGAACAGAAGATTTTCTTCAGATCCAACTTTGTATTAAGTTTTTAGTAATAAAATGCTTCAACTTTATTATTAAGTGACATTGTGCTGTAGACTCTTTTCTCCAAAGTAATGTATTTAAGGAAGTTAAAATCAAATAACACTGAAAGTCTTATACGGAAAAGCCCGATGTTTCGGCCGGACGCCACTCATCCCTGTGTGTCCGTGAGCAGGCACCCTCACCTCTCCGCACCTTGTGAAATGGGGAAGGGTGGGGATCCCGTGAAAACTCTCAGGTCTGCCAAGTGTCACTGGAGCCCACTGACCGTCGCAGTGAGTGCCTCCACTCCTCTCCCCAGGACCCACCTCCAAACTGCTAGTGCTGAGTCTTTTTCTTAGCAGCTGTATTGAGAAATAATTCACATATCATACAATTCACCCATCTAAAGTGTACAACACAACACAGTATTTTTTGCTACGATTTCAGTCTTTTAATGGAATGTTAATTTCTATCACTTTTGCAAATGAGAAAATTATTTTACAAAGTTTCTTCAGATTGTATTTGAATATATAAACCTCCACGACCAAAGTAAGGGCACTCTTAACTGGGAGTTATCAGCGGCCTCTCAGGGAGCTGCCCTGTGTCTGCACGCTTGCCGCGTGGCTGTGAGCCTCTTGGGTGTGGAGCAGATTTCGTTTGAGTGGAGAGAGCCTCTCCGCCTCCCCACTTTGTCTTCCTCACTGGCTGTGGGAAGTCAGCCCTTGCACACTGAGCTGGGTCCATGTGCTCTTAATGAAAGAGAGGTCCTAGGAATTCTCCAGAAAGCAATCAGCAGAAGCTGTCCCCAGGGTCACACTGCAGCAGCGACCACTCTTTAGGATAAAAGAATTATTTCTCAACAATTCTTCAACTAGAAATAAAATACAATAAATGGCTTTCTTACTTTTTAAATTAAAGAACTGTTAAAGATGCTTCATTCATGTTACAGGGTAGAGTATTAAAAGTTGGATGCACTTTATAAAAACCAATTACTTGCCAACTGTTTAAAAAACAGATTTAATTTCATTGTACGCCTTCAGGATCATTTAAATTTTATCCACAGCCTGTTCGAATAAGTAGCATTTAATTAAATAGAAACAATTATACAAACAGGATTCTAATCTAAAAAGTGCTAAATTGCCATATGGTAGCACGGGCACATGGCTGTGCACTACCAATGTCCTCGCATCCTTGGATACAAGAAATTCTAGTTTCAGGTGACGAGTGTTTTTAAAAAAACAAGTCTACACTTTAAAAACTTGAAAAAACTGTCACTTGATATTTGAAGATGAGCATTTTATGTAAATTTAGCCACACATTGCATTTGCAAACCTGTCTGATAGTGGCTCCTTGCACATTATTAAACCCATGGCCACGTGTGCTGAGATTCCCGGGGCCTTTGGTTCCGGGGCTGACACGAGGTGTCATGGCTGGAAGCTACGCCAGGCCCTGAGGCTGCTGTACTGGCGTCCCGGAGTGGGGCCAGCGCCCGTGACTCGGTGCCCCCCTCCCTGGAGTGAAGCCTGCAGAGCTGCATGGAGCAGAAGCCTGGGTGACAGTGAAGTGCACGGTTAGATCCGAAACTTATGCAATGTTTTTCTTTTGAAACCTAGAAACAGGCCTGGTTTTCTATAGAAGCAAAATGATTTAAAAACAAATGATCTACACAAGTCTCTACAATCTGAGGTTGGATGCCCCTTGGTTTTTTTCCCAGACCCTGGAATTCCTCCAAGGGTGGAGGACGGAGCTCTGTCCAGTTTCCCAGGGCTGGGGGCGCCTCCCTGCCCTGCGCTCCAGCACCCACGGACACCCCTGCCCGGCTGGAAAATTCTGTGACGTTGCTCGGATCCTCTCCAGAGAATCCTGCCTGGCCTCCCTCCGTGCATTTAAGGCAGATCCGAACCCGGGGCACAGGGAACGCACCTCCCCCGCCTGCAGGTGCCAGGGGCGTCCAGGTTTCCGTGGGCACCAGGAGGGGACGCAGCCATTTGAAATCCTGGGGTTCAGGGTTGGAACCAGCGCTGGGCGCCCCTAAACTGCACCTCTCAGGCCATGGGCTTGTATGTCGTCGCGATGGGCGCACTGAGCTAGGAATTAACCAGGGGGCTTCGCTCCAGCTCCACGTGCAGCGGGCTGGGTGGCGTCTCCCCGGGCTGGGTGGCGTCTCCCCGGGCCGGGCGCTTCCAGGGGCCTCCGGGCCTTGCCAAAGTCGGGTTCGCAGCGCTCGCGGGGCTTCCACCCGCTTCCCACCCCGCAGGGGCCTGGCCGGGGTCCTGACGAACCCTGAACACAACAGCTCCCAGCGTCGGTCTCCCCCCTGCGCGGAGGTTACAGGCGAACGCTGAGAGCCTCTGCTCGCTTTCTTGGCTTGTGGCTCGCGCGTGGCTGGGCGCGTCTGTGGCTGAGGACCCGACGTCCACTTGTGTCCGGAATTGGTGGGTTCTTGGTCTCACTGACTTCAAGAATGAAGCTGCGGACCCTCGCGGTGAGTGTTACAGTGTAGAAATACATTTTGTGCAAATACGGACAAGAAAGATGGAGACCTTACTAATAGCAGAAAAACAAATGTTTAGACAAAAATGTTAGCGATGAGGAGGTACCTACACTTCTTCATGAAGCATGTCTCCAGGGACAATGCCCCAAAATACATGAAGAAAAACTGATGTAACCGAAAGGGAAAAAGAAAAATCCAAAATCATAGTTGAAGATTTTAACATGCTTGAGAAATAAACTACACACAAAAAATTTCAGTAGGGATACAGAGTTATCAACCACTTTCATTTAATTGACATATATAAAGCACTCCACCTAAAAGCTGCAAAAGACTCATTTTGCCAAATGCACAAAGAACACCTGTCTCACTAGGTCACATGCTCTGCTGCAAAATAAATGTCTACAAATTCCAGAATATGGAAATGTTAGGGGTACTCTCTGCCCACTATGGCAATATGTCAGAAATCACACAATACAATATCTAACAAAGTTGCTTTATTAAGAAAAAAAAATACTTCTAAACAATAGGTCAACTAAGAAACCACAACGGTGTATTTGAAAATAAAAATAACACAACATATGAAAAATGTAGGAAGCATTAAAGCATCACTTAGAATTACATATCATGATGCCTTTAAATCAGAAAAGCAGAAGGAACAAAGTCAGTCCTCCACACCAAGGTCACCAGACTTTAATTATTAGGTAACAAGTATTTTAGTCTTTGAGGTCCATATACTATCTTTTTCACATATTCTTGTTTATTAAAAAAAAGTAAAACTGAAAAAGCAAACAAAAAACCAAAACAACAACAACACAAAAGCACAATTGGCTTGTGGGTTACACAAAAGCAGGTGAGGGCAAGCCTTGGTCTGTGAGTCACGGTTTGCCTGCTCCTGACTTGAACACACACCTTGGGAAGCTAAAATAGGAAGAGCAAAGCAAATCCGAACCTGTAGACGGGAGCTAACAAATTTCAAAGAGAACTAAAAGAAACAAAAAACAGTTAATAGAGGATATGAATCAGTGGATTTTGTAAAGATTATTTAAATTGATTAACCCCTAGTTAAATGAAAAAAAGTAAAAAATGAGGCACAAATTAATGTTACCAAGAAGGAAAGCAGAAAGCCTACCAAGTAATACCCAAAAGAATATCAGTTATTTTGAACCAGAGAGAATAAGTGGAATTTATTGTAAATGCAAGGTTTGAATGCAAGGTTGGTTTTACACTTGAAGATCAACATGATTCACTTGGTGTATTTTGAGGCTTTGTTATGCATTGTGTGCATATGTATGCAGTGCCTTTCTGAGGTATTGTTTCTCTTATGATATCAAATGTTCATCATTCTCTTTTGTAATACTCTTGGTCTTAAATCCCATTTTATTTGACATAAAACAAATGCCCCAGCCATTTTGAGCTTGCTTGCATGCCGTGTCTTTTTCTATTTATTTACTTTCAATCTATCTGTTTTTATATTTAAAGTGTGTCTTCTGTAGGTAGCATTTTCCTTTTTACATAGGAATAAAAATACATAAAACACATAAGAATAACTTTTACATAAGGCATATGTCTTAGTCCATTTGTATTGCTTTAAAGGAACAGCTGAGGTTAGATAATTTGTAAAGAGAAGAGATTTATTTGCTTCACAGTTTTGCAAGCTATACAGGAAGCACAGCGTTGCCATATGCTTCTGGTGAGGACCTCAGGCTGCTTACACTCACGGTGGGAAGGGAAGGGGGCTGGTGTGTGTAGGAATCACATGGTGAGAGAGGAAGCAAGAGAGAGTGGGCAGCTGTCAGGCTGTTTTTACCAAGCAGCTTTCATGGACACATGTAGAGGAGAACTCACAGCTCCTCCCGCACCAGAGAGGCACTCTCTTAAGGCTCCATCTCCAACACTGAGGATCAAGTTTCAAATTTCAGCATGAGGTTTGGAGGGGGCAAACATCCAAACCACAGCAGCATGCAAGAGCTCTACACTGAAAACGGAATAGTGCCTTGGAGAGAAATTACAGATGACATGAATACATGAAAAGCCAAACCACAAACTTGGAGAAAGTATTTGCCACACATATATCAGGAAAAAAGCATTGCATACAAAATATGTAAAGAACCCATGTACAACTCAATTACTAAACTAATAACCCAATTAAACAATAACCCAACTAATAAATAACCCAATTAAAAGTGGACAAAATATTTTAACAAGTACTGCTCAGATTTATAAATGGCAAATAAATGCATTAAAAGGTGCCTAACATGATTAGTTATGGGAAAAATGCAAATTAAAACCATAATAAGATACCAGTATAATCGTACATCCATTCGATGGGCTGAAATTAAAGTGATTAACCATACTAATATTTTTCAAAGTGTAAAACAACTGGAATTCTGATGGCAATGTAAAATATTAACACCATTTTGCAAAACAATTTGGTAGTTTCTTTAAAAAAATTAAAACATACATCTAACATATAATTTACTCATTCCATTTCTAAGCATTGACCTAAAAGAAACAAAAGCATATACCCTCACGGGCTGTGTGTGAATAGTAATAGCAGCTTCATTTGTAGGAGCCAAAAACTGGAAAATACACACATTTCTATTGTATGAATGAATAATCAAATTTCAGCATTTACGTACAATAAAATGCTTTTCAGCCATAGGGAGAAATGAAATATGGACAGGAAATAGATGACTTTTAAAATCATTATACTGAGTAAAAAAGTCACACATAGAAAGGTGAACACTGTATGATTCCACAAAGTGCAAGCTCACCTGCAAGATATAACCAGAGCAGTCATTGCCTCAGAATGAGAGCAAAGGAATGGAGAAAATACCAAGGAACATAATGAAAAATAGCAAAAATATTATAATTTGAATGATAATGTTATAATGAAAATAATAAAAAAAGTTTTGTATCTTAATTGTTGTGATATATATGTCAAACAGATAAATTTGTATACTTTAACATGTACAATTTGTTGTTCTTCAATTATATGTCAATAAAATGGAACTTAAGTAAACAATGCAATAAATTACTTAAAATATCAAAAGAAGGATTTGACAGCAGATCTGACAATGGTGAAGAGAGAATTACTAAAATGGAAAGAAATTATCCAGACTAAAATATGGAAAGATGAAAGTATGGAAAACACAGAGAAGAATAAAAAGACGTTAGGAATAAAGTGAAAAGGTTAATCATCCATGTGATCTGAGCCCCAGTGGAAGAGGAGACAAATAGGGGCATACACACTATTTAATAAGAAAATGGCAGAAAATTTAGTAAAACCAAAGAAAGATACACATAATGCAGCAGATTAAATAGTGCGACATAGAATAAAAATAAACAAAACACGACACCCAAGCACATCACAGTCAAACTGCAGCAAACTTAATACAAGACAGAAATGTCCAGCTGGCTGGAAAAAAGGAAGCACGTGTTTATTCTGCATCTGAAGGCGTGGCCCAGGGCTGACAGCGGATTTCTCCGCTGAATGGAAGCCAGAAGTACAGGTGCAGGTCTCCAAAGCCTTGTAATGAAACAATGGTTACTGAGAACCTCCAGTTTCCCTGTCAAATGTCCCACATTAATATAATATCCTTAAAAATAAGGGATCATAAGGACTTTTTTCTCACAAATAGAATGTGTAAGCATCAGTTTCAAAATAAGCAAATACAAAGGAAATGTCTTTTTTTTTTTTTAATTTATTTATTATTATTAAACTTCAAGTTGTAGGGTACATGTGCACAACGTGCAGGTTTGCTACATATGTATACTTGTGCCATGTTGGTGTGCTGCACCCATCAACTCGTCATTTACATCAGGTATAACTCCCAATGCAATCCCTCCCCCCTCCCCCCTCCCCATGATAGGCCCCGGTGTGTGATGTTCCCCTTCCCGAGTCCAAGTGATCTCATTGTTCAGTTCCCACCTACGAGTGAGAACATGCGGTGTTTGGTTTTCTGTTCTTGTGATAGTTTGCTAAGAATGATGGTTTCCAGCTGCATCCATGTCCCTACAAAGGACACAAACTCATCCTTTTTTATGGCTGCATAGTATTCCATGGTGTATATGTGCCACATTTTCTTAATCCAATCTGTCACTGATGGACATTTGGGTTGATTCCAAGTCTTTGCTATTGTGAATAGTGCTGCAATAAACATACGTGTGCATGTGTCCTTATAGCAGCATAATTTATAATCCTTTGGGTATATACCCAGTAATGGGATGGCTGGGTCATATGGTACATCTAGTTCTAGATCCTTGAGGAATCGCCATACTGTTTTCCATAATGGTTGAACTAGTTTACAATCCCACCAACAGTGTAAAAGTGTTCCTATTTCTCCACATCCTCTCCAGCACCTGTTGTTTCCTGACTTTTGAATGATCGCCATTCTAACTGGTGTGAGATGGTATCTCATTGTGGTTTTGATTTGCATTTCTCTGATGGCCAGTGATGATGAGCATTTTTTCATGTGTCTGTTGGCTGTATGAATGTCTTCTTTTGAGAAATGTCTGTTCATATCCTTTGCCCACTTTTGGATGGGGTTGTTTGTTTTTTTCTTGTAAATTTGTTTGAGTTCTTTGTAGGTTCTGGATATTAGCCCTTTGTCAGATGAGTAGATTGCAAAAATTTTCTCCCATTCTGTAGGTTGCCTGCTCACTCTGATGGTAGTTTCTTTTGCTGTGCAGAAGCTCTTTAGTTTGATGAGATCCCATTTGTCAATTTTGGCTTTTGCTGCCGTTGCTTTTGGTGTTTTAGACATGAAGTCTTTGCCCATGCCTATGTCCTGAATGGTACTACCTAGGTTTTCCTCTAGGATTTTTATGGTATTAGGTCTAACATTTAAGTCTCTAATCCATCTTGAATTAATTTTCGTATAAGGAGTAAGGAAAGGATCCAGTTTCAGCTTTCTACTTATGGCTAGCCAGTTTTCCCAGCACCATTTATTAAATAGGGAATCCTTTCCCCATTTCTTGTTTCTCTCAGGTTTGTCAAAGATCAGATGGCTGTAGATGTGTGGTATTATTTCTGAGGACTCTGTTCTGTTCCATTGGTCTATATCTCTGTTTTGGTACCAGTACCATGCTGTTTTGGTTACTGTAGCCTTGTAGTATAGTTTGAAGTCAGGTAGCGTGATGCCTCCAGCTTTGTTCTTTTGACTTAGGATTGTCTTGGAGATGCGGGCTCTTTTTTGGTTCCATATGAACTTTAAAGCAGTTTTTTCCAATTCTGTGAAGAAGCTCATTGGTAGCTTGATGGGGATGGCATTGAATCTATAAATTACCTTGGGCAGTATGGCCATTTTCACGATATTGATTCTTCCTATCCATGAGCATGGTATGTTCTTCCATTTGTTTGTGTCCTAAAGGAAATGTCTTTAAAGGGGAAAGGAATGGTATGAAATCACAGAGGTACAGGAGGGGATGAAAAGCAAAGGAAAAAGTGAAAATGTAGGTAAAACTAAGCCAACAGTGATCCTATACGACAGAAGTAAGGTCACCTGGTGTTGCCTGTGCAGTGATGAGGACACAGGATCACAAACAGTCACCAAAGCCTGAGGCAGGTCAGTGAGACCAGAGTGGCTTAATGTTTCTGCCTATCTGGGAATTGTTTCCATCTTAGAGATAAATATATCAAGGATGAATAAGTATTTACTATATTAATAACCCAAACATAGCTAACTAATAGGGTGGTATAAAATAATTTTAAAATATTCAAAGGTAGACAAGAAAGGAGAATGAAGAGACACATGACAGAAAAAAACCTGGGAGAATTATTAACACGGCAAACACAAAATCATGTAAATAAGTAGCCTCTTTAAATGTATACAGCCTTAACTCTGCATTTAAGAGAAAATCTCAGTCTGGATTAGAGAAATGGAAATACAAAGAAATTACAAGATCAAAATGTGTGATCTAAGCATACAGTTCAAGATGTTGGAAAGAGAAAATTGAAAAAGTAAGCGGGAGGAGATAATAAATGATAGAGCACGGGAGAGATGGGCTTTGAGACTGCACACACGGGCACTGGTGCTTGCCTCTTCAGGGAGAGCCTGGTTTGGCCAGGAGATGATCATTCATCCAGCATGGCGTCTGAGAGCACAGGCTGGAGTTCACCAGGACCCTGGCAGGAAGGGTCAGAGGCACAGAAGAAGAGAAAAGCCAGGCCAGGATCTCTATGAGCCGAGAGAGACTCTTCATTCTAGGGGAAAGGTGAGAGACCCCCACCAGTCCACACTCCCACCACAGACTCCAGTAACTGTAGCCAGGGAGAGCCCCTCAGTCCTCACTTAGGGAGATGCCCTGAAACCCTACAACAGTGGCCACTCCAGAGAGGAAGCTCACGCAGGGTCCCACACACACACACAGAACCTAAGCAACTGCGGAACCATGCGGTTTGGAAAGTCCAGACCCACCACACTTCATCCTGCCCTGTGGCCCAACAGCACCTGCATCTTCACATCGCTAGAACCTCACTGACATACCCCTGCATCCACCCAGAGGCCTGCAGGTTTTCAGCACCAGCCGGACCCAGCCATGCAGCCAGGTCCCCAGCTCTACCTGCACAGGGTCCTACGCCCTGGGGAACGGACATCCAGCACACCTACTGTCCCCTGGGATAAAGGGAGCAGAAGCCTGTGCTCCCCTGAGCCTGGGAGCTGCCTGCCTGGGGCTGCTGGTTCTGACAGCAACACTGGCCCCCAGGGCCATTGTACGGGGCCGGCTCCCCACGCCCACTGCCACTGCCAGTACCATCGCCACCAGAGCTTACTCCCCAGGAGATTATCTTTTTAATGTGCTCTTGGACATGAATAGATATTTCTCAGAAGAAGACACACAAATGGCCACAGGTACATTAAAAAATGTTCAACATCACTAATCATCAGAGAAATGCAAATCCAGACCACAATATCATCATACCCTAGTTAGAATAGCTACAATCAAAAAGTCAAAAAACAATAGATTCTGGCAAGGATGAAGAGATAAAGGAACTCTTACACACTGTTGGTGAGAGTATAAATTAGTACAGCCATTAGGGAAACCAGCATGGAGGTTTCTTTTTTTAAAAAAAATTTATAAGTTGCAGGGAACATGCTTGGGATGTGCAGGTTTGTTACATAGTACAGCTGTGCCACGGTTTGCTGCACCTATCAATCCATCACCTAGATATTAAGTCCAGCAGGCATTAGCTCTTTTTCCTAATGTTGCTCCCCACCCCCTGCCCTCCCCCAGCAGGCCCCAGTGTGTGTTGTTCTCTTCCCTGTGTCCATGCATTCTCTTGTTTAGCTCCCACTTATAAGTGAGAATGTGCGGTGTTTGGTTTTCTGTTCCTGAGTTAGTTTGATGAGGATAATGGCTTCCAGCTTCATCCTTGTCCTTGCAAAGGATATGATCTTTTTCCTTTTTTATGGCCCCATAGTATTCCAGTATTCCACAATAGCAAAGACACGGATAAAGAAAATGTGATACACATTTCAATATCCAGTCTAACACTGATGAGCATTTGGGTGAATTCCATGTCTTTTCTATTGTCAATAGTGCTGCAATGAACATATACATGCATGTGTCTTTATAATAGAATATATTCCTTTGGGTATATACCCAGTAATGGGATTGCTGGGTCAAATGGTATTTCTCGTTCTAAATCGTTGAGGAATCACCACACGGCCTTCCACAATGGTTGAACTAATTTATATCCCCACCAACAGTGTAAAAGCATTCCTGTTCTCCACTACCTCACCAGCATCTGTTGTTTCTTGACCCTTTAAAACTGCCATTCTGATTGGAATGAGATGGTATCTTATTGTGGTTTTGAGTTGCATTTATCTAATGGTCAGTGATGTTGAGCCCTTTTTTATAAGTTTGTTGGCTACATGTATGTCTTCTTTTGAGAAATGTCTGTTCCACTTTTTAATGAGGTTGTTTGGTTTTTTTGTTGTAAATTTGCTTAAGTTCCTTGTAGATTCTGGATATTAGACCTTTGACAGATGGATAGATTGCAAAACTTTTCTCCCAATTTGTAGGTTGTCTGTTCTCTCTGATGATAGTTTATTTTGCTATGCAGAAGTTCTTTAGTTTAATTAGATCCAATTTGTCAATTTTTGCTTTTGTTGCAATTGCTTTTGGTGATTTTATCATAAAATCTTTGCCAATGTCTATGTCCTGAATGAATTGCCTAGATTTTCTCCTAAGGTTTTGATAGTTTTGGGTTTTACATTTTAGTCTTTAATCCATCTCGAGTTATTTTTGTATAAGGTGTAAGGAAGGGGTCCAGTTTCAATTTTCTGTACATGGACATGGCTAGTCAATTCTCCCAGCACCATTTATTAAAGAGGGATTCCTGTCCCCATTGCTTGTTTTTGCCAGATTTGTCAAATGTCAGATGATTGTAGATGTGCGGTTTTATTCTGAGTTATCTATTCTGTTATGTTGGTCTATGTGCCTGTTTTTGTACCAGTACCATGCTATTTTGGTCATTGTCGCCTTGTAGTATAGCTGTTGGGTAGTGTGATGCTTCCAGCTTTATTCTTTTTGCTTAGGAATGTCCTGCCTATAGGAGCTCTTTTTTGGTTCTGTATGAATTTTAAAATAGTTTTTTTTTTTTCTAATTCTGTGAAGAATGTCAATGGTAGTTTAATGGAAATAGCATTGAATCTATAAATTTCTTTGGGCAGTATGGCCATTTTCATGATATTGATTCTTCCTATTCATGAGCATGGAATGTTTTTCCATCTGTTTGTGTTCTCTCTGATTTCCTCAAGCAGTGGTTTGTAGTTTTCCTTGAAAACTTTACTTCCCTTGTTAGCTGTATTCCTAGGATTTTATTTTCTTCATGGCTATTGTGGATGGGAGTTCATTCATGATTTGGCTCTTTGCTTGTCTTTTGGTGTATAGGAATGCTTGCAATTTCTGCACATCAGTTTTTTTATTCTGAGACTTTGCTGAAGTTGCTTATCAATTTGAGAAGCTTTGGGGCAGATGTGATGGGGTTTTCTAGACATAGGATTATGTCATCTGCAAACAAAGACAATTTGACTTTCGTTCTTCCTGTTTGAATACCCTTTAATTCTCTCTCTTGCATGATTGCCCTGACCAGAACTTCCAATACTACGACGAATAGGAGTGATGAGAGAGGGCATCCTTGTCTTGTGCCAGTTTTCAAGGGGAATACTTCCAGCTTTTGCCCATTCAGTATGATATTGGCTGTAGGTTTGTCATATATGGCTTTTATTATTTTGAGGTATGTCCCTTCAATATCTGGTTTATTGAGAGTTTTAAACATAAAGCAATGTTTAATTTTATTGAAGGCCTTTTCTCTATCTATTGAGATAATCATGTGGTTTTGTCTTTAGTTCTGTTTATGTGATGAATCACATTTATTGATTTGGGTATGTTGAAACAGCCTTGCATCCCAGGTATGAAGCTGACTTGATTGTGGTGGTTAAGCTTTTTGATGTGCTGCTGGATTTGGTTTGCCAGTATTTTATTGAGGCTTTTTGCATCGATGTTCATCAGGGATATTGGCCTGAAGTTTTCTTTTTGGTTGTATCTATGCCAGGTTTTGGTATCAGGATGATGCTGGACTCATTAAATGAGTTAGGGAGGAGTCCTTCCTTTTCACTTGTTTGGGATAGTTTCAGAAGAAATGGTAGCAGCTCTTCTTTGTACCTCTGGTAGAATTCAGCTGTAAATCCATCTGGTCTTGGGTTTCCTTTGTTTGGTAGGCTATTTGTTACTGCCTCAATTTCAGAACTTGTTATTGGAGAATTGTATGAATCCCTCTCCAAGAAGCAAAACCTTTCCTCATTTTCTTTGAACTTAGGTGGCCCCTGTTAGTAGGCATGAGGCAGCCAGCGTTGGTGTCTCACAGCAGTAAGCACAGAGCCATGCCACCCTGAACTGATGCTGCGTCCTTCCCATCCGCCGGGATTCTTCCGAGTCTGCAGTCTCAGGTTGATTGCCGTCTTCGCCCACAAGACAGGGAAGTCTTAAAATGGATGGTCATCCTGATGACGTTGGCTCCAAGCCCTTGTGGCCTGTTGGCCTAGAGTCACTCGACCTTCTGTCCAAGCAACACCAACACAGACTGGGGACCCTTCAGGGGGCTTCTGGGGTCCTAGATCCAGAGCATAGGCACAGAGAGTGGATGGGGCAGGGCTGTCCACGCAGCTCACCTTAAACTCCGTTCTTCCCACAACCTTGTGCTAAGCAGGGCTGGGAACACAGCAATGGAAAAGGCTCTGCCCTCCAGCATCTTCTGGGCTTGTGAAAAGGGGTTTACCAGGGGACAGAGGCACAGCAAGGTCAGAGGTGGGGTGCTTCCAAGATGCAGTGGGGCAGCCATGTCAGGCCCAAGACACGCTCTCCACACCCACAGCTGCGTGGACACATGAGGTGGCCGTCGCTCAGGGAAGTGTGGACCTTCAGGTAGTACCCAGGTCTTCCGCAGTAAACTAAAAACTGTTTGTAGCCCCAACTCTACAAGCATCAAGCCCCCTCCCGACTTTCACTCCTGCTGGCTGATCTTGTCTCTATTTCAGCAACCAGCTCCCCTGCCTGGTGTTCCCATTCGGAATTCTCAGCCTCACCTGCTGGGTGTTCCCATTCGGAATTCTCAGCCTCCCGTGACCAGCATTCGTGTTTGGAATTCTCAGCCTGATTTCCACCTCCCGACCCTTTGCCTTCATTTCTTGCTTCCCAGTGCTGACCACAGGTCTCCTCCACATTATTTTATAAATGTTGGGATAACGGTGCACACGTCTTTTTTCCCCGTATCCACCTGGCGGATGCTTCTCCTGGTGAACTGCTGCCTGAGTCTTTGTTCTCTCACGTCCCGGTCCCAGACCCCTCAGCTCTGACCTTCAGTGGCCTCTGCTCCCTCCTCTGAAGTTGTGCAGAGTCCCTCCCCTGGCAGCGCTTGCTGCAGAGTGTACTGGCCAGCCCTCCCACTGGCACAGACCTTGGCTTATCCCTGCCTGGCCAGCCCTCCCACTGGCACAGACCTTGGCTTCTCCCTGCCTGCCAGCATCCCTCAGCGTCCTCCCAGGCTTTGACGCTGCCAGGGCCTGGCCATGTCCTGTCGGGGGCCAGATCCTCATCCCTTAACGCCAGCGTCAGCCGCGTCTCATAGGGAGCTGCAGCGTGAGGAGGTCTTCAGTTGCACAATTTTAATAAAGTAGTCCAGCTGTTACCCTTAATCAGTAGGCTCATGACTTATGGTGTCTGTCGTTTACTAATTCTTCCAGGATCTCTCACAGGCCCACGTCTGGTGATGGGATGTGGGAAGCTGGCTCGCCCCATGCTGGTTAACCCGTCGGGTCTCCGCCACACCAGGGACTCGACGGGCTCTCAGAAGGTCACAGAGCTTGGGCTCTGGGGAAGGGATAGAATGGAAATAGAGTCGTGCACCACCTACCGACGCCTGGGTCAGGAGCAGATCACGTCCACGACAGTGGTCTCGGGACTAGAGTGGAGCTGAACAATCCCTGTCACCCAGGACTTGCAGCCGCGCTCACCTTGTTTCACAACGTTCCCTTTTCTGTGTTTAGACACACACCGTGCTGTTGTGTTACAGTCGCCTGCAGCATTCGGCACAGTCACGCGCTGTCTAGGTGTGTGGCCTGGGAGCCCAGGTGTGCGGCAGGCTCTGCCAGGCGGGTGTGTGGGATCCCGGGTGTGCGGCAGGCTCTGCCAGGCGGGTGTGTGGGAGCCTGGGTATGCGGCAGGCTCTGCCAGGCGGGTGTGTGGGAGCCCAGGTGTATGGCAGGCTCTGCCAGGCGTGTGTGTGGGAGCGTAGGTGTGCGGCAGGCTCTGCCAGGCGGGTGTGTGGGAGCCCGGGTGTGCGGCAGGCTCTGCCAGGTGGGTGTGTGGGAGCCTGGGTATGCGGCAGGCTCTGCCCTGCAGGTGTGTGGGAGCCTGGGTGTGCGGCAGGCTCTGCCAGGCAGGTGTCCTGTGATGTTCACGCAGGGATGGGATTGCCTAACAAGGCGTTTCCCAGCACGAACTGCCATCTGGTTTCCAGGCTGCATCACTGTTTCTCACTCACCCACATGTGCTGAAGGGAGAGGTACAGGAGCTTGCACAGCAAACAGTTTAATTTAAAAACTATATCAGCTAAAAGCTTCGTGTTTCATGACGTACATGGCCATAAGATGCCTGATGTCTGCCCTACTTGGCAGCCTGCCTGCAGACTACTCTGGAGTCCTGAGTGAGTCTGTGCCCCGTGGCCCTTTATCCACACACACAGTGGCTGCTTCGGGCTGTGGGCCTCGGGATTCAGCTGTGCAGGTGCCCTCGCCAGCCTCCCGACAACCTGAGGGAGAAAGCGCCCAGACTGGAAGGACTGGAAATTAGGCTGTCAGTGTGGAGGATAACAGAATATCAGTGAGCAGAGCAGGTCACTGTGACCCCGGGAGGGCCAACTTCCCATCATCTGGATCTGTTAGCGCTCTCCAGCCCGAAATAGCACCCTCAGGACTCACTTTATGCTCCCTCTCCTCTAACAGCCTGTTTTATTTATTGTAAATGAGGCCATAGAACCTCTAGCAAGTAGGAGCGAAAAACCATATGCCTGTGCCGTATTTCAGTTGCAGGAGACGACCAGTTGGATTTCTGCCTGTAGAGTATCAACTATCCCCCATTAGAGCTTGTCCTGCAAATAAGAGTTTATCACCAGGGTATGAATTAACTGGTGTCTTTTTCAGCAGATGATGTGAAGGGTCCACAAAATATCAAAATAGGCTCCATCTCACCAAGAGGCAATGGACACAGAAGCCACTTAATGCAGCCTTTTATCTGAAATGCTGCCAGCGCCTGGTCTCCGTGACGACCAGCGAATCCTGGTGCTGTGTGATACCGACACCATCCGGTCTCATTCCTGGGTGTCATGTATCCCATGTGCCTTGAAATCCCAACATGGTAATATGTCCGTGTCCATATCGAAATCTAAATCCATACCTTCCTGTGTCTGTATCTCATCTAAATCTGGGCTCACACCCATCTACCCGGAAGGCGTAAACACTGACTCAGGGAACTTTGCACGATGGCGTCTCTCAAATGGAACTTTAAGGCAGTGAGTTCGGGTCTAAGTTACGGCCCCATTACTTGGGCCATGTGTAATCTGTTGAAGCATAATTTTAAAATAAAATATTGCAAATATCAGAACATCCTTATGAAGCTGCCTTCTGTGGGAACTTTGTCAAGCTGGGCATAACCCGAAGTTCTGCTTTCTGAGATGTGATCGGAAAATACCTTCCCTGTGTTTCCACTCAGAACCCCAGGGTGGAATGCCAGAAAAATAGGCCGTTTCCATTGTTGGAGTAAGATAACCTAGAGGTCCTCACATGTTTTTGACAAAATCACCATCCTAAGACAAAATGTGTAAGGTAAAAACAAGACTATTACTAGAATATTAAGCTTTGAGCAATTGCATAGAGACAGATGCATCTCTTCCTACCCAAACAAGAGGAATAGCAGAATCTGGGCCTGGGAAAGGACGCCTGTGTCCACGATTCCTACCAGGGAAAAGCCAGCATGACAAGTGTGGGCTCAGAGGAACCTACTCGGAGGCCGAGCCCGGGTGTTTTCCTAAGGGATGCATCGTGCTGTGTTTGCAGTCGTGTGCCCTGAAACAAACGTGCTTCCCACTGCATGGTGGGTGCTGGACCATCTTTCCATTTGGTTCCCCCATTAATGTTTTTTTAAAATTGAGCTTTGTTGAGGTATAATTGGTATACCAAAAAGTTGCACACGTTTAATATATACATGTTGATGAGTGTGGACCTGTGCATACACCCCTGCTACCATCTCCACAACCAAGGCACTGAACACCCACCACCTCCACAATTCTCCTGTGTTCCTTTGTGTTTTGCTTTGTTTCATTTTGTCTGGTTTTGTCTGGTTTTGGTAAGAAAGCTAGCATGAGGTCTATCCTCTTAACACGTGTTAAGACTCACAGCACATGAGTCCACCGACGTGCCCCGCACTGCCGTTACTGTAAACACCATGTAGTGCCGCAGGTCCCAGGTCTCACTCATCATGTGTGACTTCAGCTTCGTACCCACTGAAGCTGGAGCCAGGTGACCACTGGTTGTCAAGGCCACCCGACGTCATGGCAGGCGAGTCCCATTGGGCATCGTGTCCTCGGTGTGGCTGGCCCTGCCTGCCTTTGTCACTTGCTACAGATACACAGGTGGGTCCTTGTGATGGACGTGTGACCAGGTAGGATTCTACACAGTGCATCATCCTTAGTCTCCACTGAAATTTCCAGGATTCCAGGCCATCCACAGGCTACATTTTAACTTTTTATATGATTTGAAGCAGCAAACCAATTCTGAAAACACATTTGAGCCTCTATCCACACATTAACCACAATCATGGGCCAAAATCAGCACGCACATCCGACACGTGGCATCTGGATTTACATAAGCCTGAACAGTAACCTAAAAAATTGTACTTACTGCTTTTTCTTCTTTCATTGGAAGGAATTCCAAGCTTGGAGAAAATATGCAAGCAATGTAGAAAGACCTCCCCCATCCCCAGATTCTTCTGTGTTTCTCTTCTCTCATTTGCTGTATCAGCAAGGAAGTGAGGAGAGGGGGTTTGATATTAGTCAGTACCTAAGCACTCTTCACGTAGGTTGCACATGCTGCGACCCTTTACCCGGAATGCTTCAGTCCGTCAGGACGGGGCGCTGGCCCATGGAGCCACAGTGGGCAGCGTCTGCACGGTGCCTCCGTCTGCTCTGGCACCGCGTGTCCCTCAGTCCGTTTCTTTAATGACATTTCCATTTTTGCAGCATAAAACTCCCTTCCAGTTTTTTGCATAATGCTGCCCCTCCACTTCTTTCCAGATGTTTCCTTGTGGTTGGATTTGGGCTGTGCTTCCCGGGAATGAGCTGAGAAGGGCCTCCTGTCCTGGCTGGGCCGCGGCTGGGACCTTGGGTGTGACCGCTGGCCTTGTCTCCTGCTCTCTGCCTGCACGATGGGCGTCTTCCCTCCACGCCAGAGACACCTGCGGGTGGACAGCGGCCTCCGGGGCCATGAGTACGGGGCTGTTCCCCTGGACATGCCGCTTGATAGCATTTCTTCGTTATCTTGAAACCAGGAGAGTGTGTTCCCTGTTCCAAAGTTAAATTTAAAAAGGGGTAATGGGAAGGATGTCCACTCACTCCCCTTTTGCTTTAATAAAACCGTTCTTAAATGGCCTGGGTCACCTTTGTCACCCTATAGAACCCTGCAGAGGACTCTGACTCCAGACTCCTCCTGGCCTCTGCAGCTGGGGAGGGAGGGGCTGGGACGCCCTGCCCTGGGCAGGGGCTGTTTCAGGAGGTAAAGGGGCCGGGGTCCGGTGGGAACCCAGGAGCCTCTGCAGAGGGTGAGCCTGGGATGTCTGCTCCACTCCCCAGCACTGGGAGGCCCCTGCCCTCAGGAGGCCTTGCTGGGCTCTGCCCTCCCAGAGGCCTGAGCAGGATGGGAGCCTTGGGAGAAGGGAGAAGTGGGGCCCCCAACCCCCATCCGTCACTCAACCGGGACAGGAAGGTGGGTGCCCAGAAGGAGCTGATGAACTTTTTCACCCTCCTCAGAGGAACAAGGGGGGCTCCCCAACCAGGTGTCTGAGGGAAATCCCCATGCAGATGTCTTGGGGTGCTCCCCACAGGGGTATCTGAGGGGACTCCCATGCAGGGTCTGGGGGTGACCTGCCCACTCCATCTCAGTACTGGGACCAGCATTCCGATGGGTGCTCCAGGTCTGGGGAATCCACTCCCAGGCTCACCCCGAAGTTCACCCAGAGCCTCCTGGGTCTGGGGAGAGCCTGGCTCAGCGCTGTGAGAGGGTCTCCCAGCAGGAAGTCCAGGTCCTCACCAGTGTTACTTAGGTAAGGAAAAGGCTGGAAAATACCTGAGATGGTAAAAGTCAGCTAAGCCTGTGCACCTGTACTCATGTTCTGTGATGTTGTAGTGAATTAGAGCTTCTCCCTGAATTCCTCGGGAACAGTTTTCCTGCAAGTTTGTGTTTTCTAATTCTTACAGATTTCTAAGGACTGTTTATAAGAACTATTGAGCCTGATTTTTTAATAGGAAGCCATATGTCTTCTACAAGACTATTGATTGTGAAGATGAATTTCTATTAATTGACACTGCTCATAACTTACTAGCTATGCTGCTGATCAAGTCCTAATTAACCCACTTTACATAAAGGAATGATGCAGATTTTATTAAAGTTACTGATGTAGTTATTAATAAAGCTGCACTCCTCCTATAAGTGTATTCGTAAGAAAAATTAACACAACAGTTTAAGTTTTAAACATTCAAGAGCTGCAATTCTACTGTGCTTGCTCTTTGAAATTCTGCTTTAGTTCCTAAGTTCAGTTCTTTGCCCCAAGACCCACAGCGACCACTTTGGTGAAGGGAACATGAAGAGCTGAACCAAATTTACCCAAAAACCCAGAGTTTAACGCAGTGCGCTTGACCTCTCACCACAGGGGAGTCCACCTGCTGATCGGATTCAGGGGCTCTGCCAAACTCAGGGTGTGTCCCCAAGGCCTGGCACAGCTCCCATGACTGCCCGGGGGTCCCATGGCCACACTGAGAAGCAGGTGATGTGGCTTCCACTCTGCCCATTGCGGAGCCCAGGCCCGTGGCCGTGCTCACCACGAGGGCAGCAGAGGTGAGGTCCTGAGTGCCTGGGAGGGAGAGGAAAGAGGCTTCATCAGATGCCCAGTTTCTGCTGCCCTGCTTCCTGAAGATGACCAAGTGCTCACTCCCCAGAAACCTCTCCCTGATCCTCTTTTGGGCCTACTGCCCAGCACCCCATCCTCTTCCACTAGGAAAATGCTGTACTGGAGAGACAGGCCCTTCTCCCCGATTGTCTGGTGACTTGTGGACTTGTGACTTGTGGACCCCCTCTCTGGACGCCAGGCAGCCACTCACAGCTCAATGTCACCAAAGCCAGGTCTCACCTGATAAAATGCCACCTCCACTGTCTGGAGGCCAAGCATTTGTGTGCCACAGACTTCCAGAGTTCAGGTCCCAGCTGGAGGATGCTTGAAAGAGAACGTTCCTGTCATCAAAGACCAGGGAATACTTTTTTCCTTTTTCTTTTCCTTTAAGTGAAAGCAAGTTTATTAAGAAAGTAAAGGAAAAACAATGGTTACTCCACAGGCAGAGCAGCCCCGAGAGAAATTATGACAATTTCTTGATTTTATGCTAAACAAGGGGTAGATTATTCATGAGTTTCCTGGGAAAGGAGTGGGCAATTCCCAGAGTTGAGGGTTCCTCCCCTTTTTAGGCCACATAGAGTAACTTCCTTGTGTTGTTGTGGCATTTGTAAACTGTCATGGGGCTGGTGGCCCTGTCTACAGACCTCAGGCCACCTGCTAGCCCTGCGGCCTCCGGGCTCAGGGGAAGCCCAGCTGTGAGTTGGGGGCTTATCCAGCCCTCGATGGGAGGGTGGGGGCAACTCCCTTCCCGGTCCCTACAACCAGGCAGGAACGGAGAGAACTCCTCGTTGTCTTCTTCCTATTCGTTCAAGAAACAAGACGCACCATGAGATGTGAGGCTCCTGCTCTAAAATATTTTTAGCCACAAAATATGAAAGATTAACAAAAAAACGAGAGAGAGAGAGAAAGAAAGGAAGGGAGAGAGGAAGGCAGGGAGAGGGCTCCAGGTGTCCACACCCTTCTGGGGCAGGTGTACATCCTCACATTATTGCAGCTGGCAAAGCTGTAGCTCACCTAGCCCAAAACCTGCAAATTTGCACCTGAGAAAAGTGAAGCTTAAGGACACTAGGCAACCTGTGTGTAGACCTTCAGCAACATTCAAAGCTGGGTGGCTGCTTGCAGGAAGGAAACGGGATCCGGGTGTGAAGAGCACTTTAAACTGGGTGGGACGCGTGGACATGACACAGGGCCAGCTGGAAGGAGCCTCACAGGCCACATAAAAAAGTAAAAAAGGCCTACGGGTCAACACTGGCACTGTTCTCTTTAATGAAAGACGCCCCTGCCTCCATCCCTGCATGTTGTGTGAGGGTGTGTCTAGTGGAAGAATTAATATTAATAAGCATAAAAGAATGCTAGAAATAGTAAAATCCATTTCCATATGGCCATAGTAATATAGATTCAGATAAGAGTTATCTATGGATGCAACATCATTGGGTAAAAGATGATTGGTGAATGACATATTTACATAGCATTGAAATGTCATCCCAGAGATGATATTATATGTATCAATGCTTATTAATTTTAGAGCTAAGAAGTATTTTTAAATGAATAAACCTGGTGGACACCACTTTAAACAAAAGTTCAGCATCAGCATCCCCGCCGAGGGAACAATCCGACATCCTGCTGCCATTTAGGGCACTGAGAAGGACCCAATACCACTTTTGTAACAATCCTGCCCCAGAAATTATTTATGCTGAATCTCATGAGAAGAACACACTCAATCCAAATTCAAGAGAATTCAGCAAAATAACTCTCCTGGAGGTTTTTTGTTTTGTTTGTTTGTTTTGAGACAGGATCTCACTCTGTCATCCAGGTTGGAGTGCAGGGGCACAATCCCAGCTCATTGCAGCCTCTGCCTCCCAGGCTCAGGTGATCCTCTCACCTCAGCCTCCTGAGTAGCTGGTACTACAGGCAGGCACCACCATGCCCAGCTAATTTTTTAAAAAAATACTTGTAGAGATGAGATATCACTATTTGTCCCCATCCAAAGCTCACCTTGAACTGAATTAATCCCCACATGTCAAGGGTGGGGCCATGTGGAGATAATTGAATCATAAGGGAGGTTTCTCCCAGACTGTTTTCGTGATAGTGAGTAAGTCTCATGAGATCTGATGGTTTTATAAATGAGAGTTTTCCTGCACAAACTCTCTTGCCTGCTGCCATGTAAGATGCAATTTGCTCCTCCTTGCCTTCTGCCAGCATTGTGAGGCCTCTCCATCCATGCGGAAATGTGAGTCAATTAAACCTCTTTCCTTTAGAAATTGCCCAGTCTCAAGTATGTCTTTATTAGAAGCATGAGAACAGACTAATACAGTTACCCAGGTTGGTCTCTGGGCTGAAGTGATCCTCCTGCCTCAGCCTCCCAAAGTGCTGGGATTACAGGCATGAGGCACTGGGCCTGGCCCTATTCTGGAGTACTCAAAATGCCAATATTGTGAAAGATGGAGGAAGGTGAGCTCAGAGTCAGGAGCCTGAACACAACTTGAAGTCTAGGAAGGAGCCCGTGGAGAAGAAGATGTGATCGGAAAACTAGGCTGCATAGGAGATTGTGCTTGTTACCAGGAGACAGGCACTGAATCACCTAGGGCGGATGTGCAGGAGAATGTGCTTATTACCGGGAGTTAGATGATGAATTATCTAGAGCGGATTGTCTCGATGTCTGCCAACAATGCTCCAGTTATTTAGCTAAAATCTTCCAAAATGTGTGTGTGGGAAAATGTTAACAATTTGTGGGTTTGGTGAGAGTGAAGGGTGTTCCGCGTTCAATCTGTAGAACTTTCTGAAGGCTGAGTTTTTTCTTTTGGCCATGATGGTATAGTGACTAGTACCCTGTAATGTGAAATTTTTCTTAAAGTAGCTTGAGAACAAGTTTATTAATTCAAACAAAGAGGGAAAAAGGAAGAACCGCATGTCTTCATATGAGATATTTTGACAGAAGGATATTTGTGTTGAAAATATGGAGCTTGAGATGGGATCATGGCTGTATACGCCGGTGGCGTGACTCCCAAAAGACTGTGACTACACACTTCACTTCTAGGTTACTCAGGAAGACGGAGTTTAAGGAGCAAGAGGCCTGCTGAGAGGACTGTCAGGCCGACCTGTGACAGATGCAGGCTCAGCTGGCATTTACAGCTGGCATTTACAGCCACATCTTTCCCCACAGACTTGAAGTTAGTGTTTCAGATACAACCTCATTTTTGTGCTTTCAAAACAAAAGCAAAAAATTTCCATGTACAAGTTTAAATATTTTATTGGTTTAAAGGAGACCTCATTTCCTGAAGACAACATATGCTGTTTCTCTATTCAGAAATCCAGACCATAAATTAATCCATACTGATGAGGAAACAGACAACAATTATTAGGTAATAATTACAAATTACATTAATTGGTAATGGCCAATAATTACTGCCAATATTATTCCAGCTCTCTTCAAAACAAGACACTCATTCTCAGAAATAATTACTGCTCCTAACAATTCCACAAATGAATACGACTCACATTAATCCAGGAAGAAATACTATGTCCATCTCAGGAAGGAGCGCCACGTCCGTCTCAGGAAGGAATACCACGTCTGCCACTATGTCTGTCTCAGGAAGGAATACTATGTCCATCTCAGGAAGGAGCACCAACGTCCATCTCAGGAAGGAACACCGCATCTATCTCAGGAAGGAATACCACGTCCGTCTCAGGAAGGAACACTACGTCTGCCACTATGTCTGCCTCAGGAAGGAATACTATGTCCATCGCAGGAAGGAGCACCAACGTCCATCTCAGGAAGGAACACCGCATCTATCTCAGGAAGGAACACCACGTCCGTCTCAGGAAGGAACACCACGTCCGTCTCAGGAAGGAATACCACGTCTGCCACTATGTCTGCCTCAGGAAGGAATACTATGTCCATCGCAGGAAGGAGCACCAACGTGGTTAATCCCAGGCACGAGCACTTCTGCCAGTCTTTCAGTCATCTCAGGCATGAGTTCTAATCTTGTTAATGTCAGTAGTGAACACTACCACTGTTATGCTTGAGAATGGGTGCGAACAGCATTGATCTCAGAAATGGGCATTACTGAGATACTTTTGTTTTCTAAGAAAATTAAGTCTAAAAAGGGATTTTTATGGGGTTGTATATATACTTCTCTAGAAAGAAGTAACATAAAGGTGCTTCCACCAAATAACTTTTCAAGGGAAAGTCAACTGACCTGCATATTAACTATAATAGATGAAATTAACAAATGTAACCGCACTGCCTGAAGTAGACGTCCCTTCTCCTCAGCTGGGCAGATAGGAGATCTCTCCAAACATGTTAAAAGCCACTAGTTCTTCTATGTTTATCAGAAGGGATGTTCTATTTCACTTCCTGAACTTTTCCCTAACATCTTTGATTGCTTGACATTTAAAGAACACATCACTGGACAGACTTTTTTCCAGTATTAGAATCTCTTTTTACTTGTTATTGCCTGTTTTTTTTTTTTTTTTCCTTCCTGTTACAAGATCGATTAAAAATAGACCTTCACACTCAAGAGTCTGGAAGTAACTCTTGGAGACAAATCCTCACACTTCCTCTTCTCCCTTTCATTCTCCCTGAATGTTCCATGTGGATTCAAAACAGCCATGGTGATACCGTTCCCTGGTTTCCTTTCTTCTTACCCTCATGTTCAGAGCCATGAGTCATTTGATAATATGCCTCATTATGCCCTCAGCATTTAAAGATGAATATTTCCATTTCAAACTTCCTTCTTTCATGAAAATATTTGCTTCCTGAACATAACTGATGAAAGTTACAAGAGGTTGTTAGTAGAATGCAATCAAAGGAACACAAAGTGAAATAGAAGAATATTTTGTCCAAAGTAGATTAAGATCATGTGAAAAATCAAAGGGAATAAAAAATGAGTGAGCTTTGTTTTCCAGCTGGGAAAGGCCTTGGCCGGGGGTAACATCCGTGGGATGAGGAGGTTGCAGGGCCCTGGGCAACCGCGCCCCATGGGCATTTCCTGAATTCTCTGCCCGTTCTCTGGGCTACTGCGCCCCATGGGCATTTCCTGAATTCTCTGCCCGTTCTCTGGGCTACTGCACCCCATGGGCATTTCCTGAATTCTCTGCCCGTTCTCTGGGCTACTGCGCCCCATGGGCATTTCCTGAATTCTCTGCCCGTTCTCTGGGCTACTGCACCCCATGGGCATTTCCTGAATTCTCTGCCCGTTCTTGGTCTTCCAGTAGACAGCTGGGTTCACCTGCAGCCTGGGTATCGGTGAGGAATCTGGTGCCTCGAGGCAGGAGCGCCAGGAAGCAGCTGAGATGGGAGAACGCTTTCCTCCCGCACTAGTGAGCTGGGTCCTCAGGTGCTTGGTGTCATGGAGGCCAAAGCAGTGGCCTTCCTTCCTCAATCATCACTGCCCTCTGACAGGCTCAGCCAAGAAGTGGGCAAAGCCCTAAGTGGGACGTGGTTTCATGCATTGCTAACAACCCGGAAGGATCATGATTTTTTAATCCATGTTTCATAGACGAGGGACTCGGGAAGGCGTCATTACCTGGTGGTCGGTTAGCTTTTGCTGGGTGGCAAACCAGCCTAGACCTCGAGATTTAAAGCCCCTGTTTGCTTACCTCCTGCTTCTGCGGTTGGACAGCTTGACCTGGGGCAGCCGGGACTCTTCTCCGGTCTTTGCTGGGCTTCCTCCTGTCTGTGGCGTGTGGGACAGGAAGGAAGAGGTACATTGTAAAGCTAGAGAGACAGCTGGGTAAGCAGAGACACATTTAAAACGTTATTAAATGCTTGATTTTCAATATAATTTGAAAACTGAAATTGAACTAATGGGAAAAAATATTCTAAAAAATGAGTTCTGGTCAAAATTATTTACATTAATAAATGTTTTCCTGAAAAATCTTATATAGTTAATAAAAATGCAGAATGCTAAGAAACTAGTTGTTTCCTTCAACATTGTTGACATTTTGAAAGCACCTTTTGATGCTTTTCTATAACAGATGAGGAAATAAAAAGTAACGCCCACATAACCTCTATTTCACTGCCTAATTTGTATAGGCGGCACTTTCATTTTTAGATTTCAAAATACGTGACATTTACGCTTTTATGCTGCAGGGATTATTCATATGGTTTAGGCTTAGTGTATCTTAAATTACCTCAAAATAATGGTGCACAGTTTACCTCCAGTTCTTTTACATGATGTCACCATTTCTTAGTTATTATTTCGTTTTTTATATTGTTTTATTTTTATTCAAGTAACTTTAATAATAATTTTTGGGTTTATATACTGATGATGGAAAACCCAAATGCTGCCAAAGTATTTATAAAGAGGTTTATTCTGAGTGACTGTGGCCTGGGGAACAGTCTCAAGAGGTCCTGGGCGTATGCCTGCGGCCATCGGGTGACAGTTTGGTTATTTCAGGGGGCAGGAATTGCAGGTGAAATCATAATCAATACATCGGCTTACCCCAAAGAGGCAGAACATCTCAAAGGAGGGCCTTCCAGGAGACAGGTGGCTTGTAGGGATTCTCGAGCTGGCAGTTGATTGAAAGGGTTAAGCTGCTGTCTAAAGACAAAGTCAGGAGAGAGGGATGCTGGAGTTGAGATGGGGGGTCTGCAACTGTCACAGGACCCTGCTCCGCACTCAGGCTGGAAAGTCGACCACATGGTGCCAGCTTAACACAGAAACTCCTTTAACAAGACGTTATGGTCCCAGGCCTCTTAGATAGAAGTTTGGGCAAGAGAAAAAACAAAAATAAAAAATATAAAAATAAAAAACAAAGCAACAGAGTTTAGTCCTCGATACCTTGAGCTCGATTCCTTTATAATTTAGAAAAATCGGTGGAATAAGATTCTTCTGTGTCAGTCTCCCGAGATCTCTGCCTAAAATGCCTTTGTTTCTTCTGTCACGAGACGCTGTAGGGAGTTTTAGTCCTGCCTGGATTTCCTCTGTGCATGTTCAGTTTTAAATTTATTTTATAATCATTTTTCTGTTTAATTTAGCAATTTCACTGGGACATTCTTAGGCTGAATGTTTTGTGTCACTTATTTCCTGGGAAATAATTTAGGCCACAAAGGTATTTATTTAATTGAGTCTTTAAATATTATATTCTGTTCAAGTTTTTTCTTACCTTTTCAGAAACATCAGCGATCTTTTCTCAAATCACTCTGTTCTTTCGGGTGTGGAATTTGCCTTTGAAGCTTCTGTTCCCTGCTCCTGTCTCCTTTGCGGTTCTGCAGTCCCATCTTTAAACGCATATGGCTCCTTCTGGAGAATCTTTTGGGGAGGCCACCCTTGCTTGCTTTATTTCTTTGAGACCAGGGCCAGCTGTTGGCTGAAGACCCCCCGTCTTGCTGGGGCCGTCCCTTGCAGATGTGGTCATGGGCCTGCATCTCACAGCCCGTCCCTCCATGGGGGTGGGTGGTCATGCAGAGAGCCCCGCAGGCAGGTGTTGGCAGTCCTCACGGAATAATGTTTTATTCTCTGCTAGAGTTTAGGGTGACATTTGGGGATCTGGGGGTGGTGGTGTTCATTTGACCAGCTCAGAGTTTCTGTTTGGGTTTGATTTATTGTAAGCCTCTCCCCAAATCTGCTGCTCCCCTTGTCTCCAGGTCTCTGTCCCCCATGCACAAGGTTTGTTAGTCATTCTTCAGGGCAAACCACCCATAGGATGCAGCCACTTCTTTAGTTCATTGAAGACAGAGATTTTCCTCCATTCTTTTTCTATCTTTTGTTCAGTAAGACAGACTGATTACAATTCTTGCTGTGAATAAAGTAATACTAACAACAACCACAACAAAAATCAGGTAAACTCACAGCTGTCACAGCAAGGTGCTCCTAGGCAGGCCTTCCACCTTCCTCCAGACCACAGGGACGCTCCCTGCACTGCCTGTTGGCCACACCGCCTGGGTGGTGCATTGCAGACACCCCAGGCTGGGGGAGGACAGGCCAGGTGGCGTGCACAGGTGAGAGGGAGCCTGGATTCTGCTGGGGGGCTGCTGGGCATTCAGACGTGTCCAAGGGAGACTGGGGAGCAGGTACACACTGACATCTTTCATTCTGGGAACTTATTTTCTATCAAAGTGTGTTTTAATTTCTACTCTACCCTTTATGCCAGAGACAGGCAATTATGAATAGAGAGAGAAGATTCTGTTTTTGTGGATAAGCGAGTCTATAAATGAAGCCTGCTGGTGCATATTTATATTGTTTCTGCTACTCAGCTGGTGAAAGGCTCATCTATCTTAAAGTCATTTCAACAAAGGTGGTTTCAAGCCTTAGATCCGTTTAAATTAATTTTTGGGGATGGTTTGCAAAGGAGGTTTTGAAATGAAAACAAAGACCTATCTAAAGGATCTATTTCCATTGTCAAAAACTTAAATGAATATACATTTATATAGTCTTAGCTGCCTTTCTTGGACCAAGATGCAAATCTATGTCTTTAATCCTTTCCATATCTTAGGACAAGTTGGCGTGTCTATAGTTATAGAACTTTGCAATTTATTTTATACCCTTAGTCATTGAATGTTACTAGAGAATATCATCAACTTGACCATTTTACCCCTTTATAAGCTCCAAACTCTCAACAAAGGCAATGACAGCAAATAAAATAAAGCCAAATAAACTTTGCAAACTTGAATATAGTGTTTACATTTTTCTCCCTTTGCTTGCAGTGGTCTGATTTTCTTAGCAATCCACCATAAAGTGGCTCTCTGTAAGATGATAGCCCTATCCCAGTGATCTGGCTGGTGGAGGTGCCTTCAGGCCCATGTGCGGGTCACATGAGGCTTCCTTGATCCCCTAACCCTTGGCTTCTCCAAGACCAGGAGAGTGGACACAGCAGATGGAAAGGGCTCTCCAGAAACCTTACTCTTTGGAGACTCCAGGCCGTTCTTGATGGGGTCAGCAATTCCTGGGCCAACGGGAGAAGGACGATAGGTCATAATTGTTGATTTCATTCCTTGTAACAACGTACCCTTGAAAATGCTTAATGAAGTCTTGGGATTGACCCACCCCACGTCAGTACCTGAGATCTCCGAGATTTAGTTTAGGCAAACTCAGATATGTTTGGCTGTCACCATTCTAGAGGGGATTTTTGAAACTCTCAAGTAGTCAGATAATTCTAGACTACACAAGAACACTGGGTTGCATGCCGGGCCTCAGAGGTCCCTCTCGCTAACTCCTGTTGGTTTCTTCACGTGCACTGAAACTGCCAGCGTTCCTGTGGGTTATTTCCATCTGGAGCGCTGTGTGGTTGAGCTAGTGAGCAATCCTATAAATTGTACGAATCCCTCAAATACAAACCCTGCATAATCCTTCACAAAAACAAGTTGGCCTGAGCCTGCCCTTCCTGGGGCCAAGAATACATCTCTCTTTTCCCACACTGGGAGGGACTCAGGGCACAGCAAACGCCGCTGGCACTGAGGATCTCAGGGGTGAGTAAACGCTGCTGGCATTGAGGATCTCAGGGGTGAATATGTGACTTCCTAAAACCCAGCAGTACAGGATCAGTGCTGCCTAATCTTCCTCAACCTAGGGCCTGATGTGATCCGACTTCTGGGGAGACCAGCTGCGCTTAGGAGGTGGTTAGGAGAAGTGGGAAGCAATCTTGCAGGAGCCTGGAATTTGAGGTGAAAATGAGAGGAAGATGAAGAGGACAATGGGACTCTGTCACCACAGGCCTTGGGAGCCAGGGAAGTCCCAGGGCTGCTAGAAACATGGGAGAAGGTGAGTTAATCACTGCCACCAGGTTGTGAGAGGTTTTACTTTGTGTTCATTTTATACTCAAAGGCTGTTGAAAAATCAAAACTGAAAAAGAAATTAAGGGGATTTTTCTCTCCAACGTATTTTCTCTTTTCTGTTCCTCCTTGGTTACCGTCTGCAAAACTGAAAGTGACTTCTAGCTTGAATAGGCAGGACTGTCCCGACGCTGTGGTGAAGAGTGAGATAGGGTCTGTGTTCTGCTGGCAGACAGATGGACCGGCGATTAACAAAGGACTGTCCCGTTGCAGACGCGGAAAGGAGCCGAGAGGGTAGCTCACAATCTTCTACTTTAGTTTTTTCATTTGTTTCTTATGGAAGTAAAAATTGCAATGAATTGCACAATTTGATGTACATTTGATGAGTTTTGAAAAATGTATCCACCCATTTAACCACCCCTCCCACGAAGACAGAACAGTTTTATTCTCCTAAAATGGGTACTGTGCTTTCTCCCTGCCAAAAGGAAACAACACACAGCCCTCAGTCTTAACTCTTCTTCTCATTTGTATCACCACACATTCATTCTGCCTGTGTTGGTGCTTCCTGCAGATGAAATTGAATCCAATTTAGTCTGTTCTCTTGTGTCTCACATAGTGTTTCTGTAAGTAACCCATGCCATTGCACCTGTCGCTGATTCATTCCTTATTTTCTGGGTGGTGTTTTCGGTATTGCACAGTTATACTGTGATGTGTGTGTCCCACAGGCTAAGAATGCATTTTACATTTTAAAACGTTGGAAAAATCAGAATAATACTATTTTATGACACAATAAAAGTGTATGAAATTTAAATTTTAGTGCCTGTAAGTAAAGTTTATTTGAACACAGCCACGCCCATTCGTGTGCGGGCGCTGCTGGTGCAGGATGGCAGCCACGGTGGAGGGCAGCGGCGTGGGAGACCACACCATCTGCAGGCCGGAAATAGGAACCCTCCGGCCCTTTGCAGAAGTTTGTTGACTGACCCCCGGCTTGGCTAATTAATTTAAACATTTATTCCTTCCTAATATAATCACTTAAATGTATAAATTTCCCCATGAGCCCCACATTAGCTGCATCCCACACATTTCGGCATGCTGTCATGCGTCACCAGCTTGAAATATTCTCGAGTTTCCCTTTGGATTTGCACTTTGACCCAGGAGTCTTGTGTGCGGTGTTTTCTAATATGGAGGAGTTTTCTATATATTTTATTAACTTTTACACTGACTTATTTATAATCAGAGAGCATAAATGCATCATTTAAACCTTTTGAAATTTACTGAGACTTGCTGCCCAGCTTGTGGTCTATTTGGGGACCATTCCGTTTTTACTTTACTGGGATGCGTATCCTACAGGTTTTGCACTAAGATGCTCTGAGTATTTCAGTTAAGCCTCGGCGCTCTGTCTTATCTCTCAGTGCTTTGTCCCCTTGCAGATGCTTCTGTCCATCAAGTACTGAGACTTAGCTGTTAAGGTTTCCATTGCGAGTGTGACTCTTTCCGTTTCTCCCTTTAGTTTTGGCAGTTTTTGCATCATACCTGTTGAAGCTCCATGAGTAGGTGCACACCCGTAAGATTTGTGAGTTTTCGTGGTACTGACCAGTCACTATCACTAAGCACTTATTTTGATCTCTGATAACACCAGTACTCCCTCACAGTGATGTCTGTCCAGTCTGAGGCTGATGCCACGCCCGCCCTCTCAAGCCCACGGTCTGCAAGGTGCCTCATCGCCATCCTTTCATTCAAGCTGTGTATTTAAAATTGCCATCATGTAGTTGAGTCTCCATCTTCCATTTAGCCTTAAAGAAAACTTTTTACTAAAAAATTTAAGTCATTTACTTTATTATTAATTAATTACTTTTTTTGAGGCAGGGTCTCTCTCTGTCACCCAGACCGGAGCACAGTGGCAGGATCATAGCTCACTGCAGCCTCCAACTCCTGGGCTCAAGTGACCCTCCAGCCTCAGCCTCCTGAGTAGCTGGGACGATAGGCACCTGTCACCACACCCAGACAGTTAAAAAATGTCTTTATAGATGAGGTCTCCCTATGTTGCCCAGGATCTATTCACTTTAAATAAATGACTGATGTTGTATGACCAGTTTGCTGTGTGTTTTGTATTTGACACATTTAACTTTGGTCCACATTTTCCCCAACCATCTGCAGTTATTTCTTTCAGAGTTCTGTTGTAGCTCCTCTGTATTTCATTATCTATAACCTTTTAAATGTGTTTGCTCAAGGAATTACATCTATCCTGAACTTATCACAGTCTACTTAGAGTGATTAATGTAAAATTAAAAATTTGACAATTGTAATAAAATTCAGTGTAAAATTAAGACGTTTGCCATTCAAAATTCTCTTTACTCTTCTATTTTCTGTGCTCAATCATCTGTTTTACATATGTGTATGTGATAAATCTCATACATCTTTCACATTAAACAATAATTTGTCTTTTAAGGAAATTAAAAGAAAGTTTATTTATGTTTATTCCTGTATTTACTATTTTTAGCGTTCCTCTTTCTCATTTGTAAATCCCAGTTTCCACCAGGGCTTATTTCCCTAGACCTTCATTTACAATGTATGCAGAATTTTGCTGCAGACAGAATTCTTGGTTCTCAGCGTTTTATTGTTATTTTTCTTTCAGCATTAAAAATGCACTCCCTTGCCATCTGCCCGCAATGTTTCTGGAGTCTGCTATCATTCCACAGCCTTTTTACTTGACTGTGATGTTGTTTTCCCCCAGATGCTTTTTTATTTTTCCTTTATATTTGATCTTCATTTCTTTGACTATAATGTGCAGGTATGGTTTTCTTTTTATTAAACTCACATGGTTTTGCTGAGTTTCTAGGATCTGTAAGTTAATATTTTCACCAAAAGTGAAAAAAAATTCAAACATTATTTTAAAAATATTTTTATTTGCTCCAATTTTTCTCCTTTTCTGGAACTCCAAGTATGTGCACATCAGATCACATGATGTTGTCCTAAAGTTCTATACTGATACTCTTTTCAAGATTTTTCTATGTTTTATCCTGTTCTTCAGATTGGATAACTTCTTTTGATCTGTTTCAATGCACTGCCACTTTCACTTGCCACCTTGCATTGTTTTTTGAGTCTATGAATGATTTCTGTCACCTCCCTCAGAAGAGTGATGATTTTAGTCTAGCAGGTGTTTGAGTGGCGGCTGCTCACTGTCGACTTCATGCGGGGGATGATTCGGCTTTGCCCTAACTTTGGTTGGAATTGTTTGCTCTACCCAGGGCTTCAGCCAAAGCCTGAATTAATCCAGTGTTTATTAGTCATGGAAAGGAAGGAGCAAACTCATGCTCTCCACCAGGAAATATCAGCCTCCCCGAAACCCCGTGAACCGGGATGGGAATGCCGCAGTGGGTCCTTCACTGATGAGGTCAGCAGAGGCCTCTGTGTGAGCGCAGGCCATGGGGGTGACGGCTCTGCATTGAATTACATCCCCCTGAAAATTCATATGCTGAAGTCCTGACCCCAGCCCCTCAGAATGTGACCTAACGGGGAAATAAGTTTCCTGCAGGGGTGCTTAGTGGAGAGGAGGCCGCCAGTCTAATGCAGTACGACCGGTGTCCTCACAGAAAGGAGAGTGTGCGCCGGTGATGCACACGAGGACAGCCCCGCGTGACAGTGAAGGGAGATCAGGGCGAGGCTGTTCGTGCCAAGGACACTGAAGCCGCTGGTGAGACGAGCAGCTCGGGAGAGGCAGGAGCAGATCCTCCTTCCCAGCCTCCCCGTGAAACCATCCCGCTGACACCTCAGTCTCTGACTTCCAGCCTCTAGAACTTGTGAGACGCCAAGTTCCCGTTGTTGAACAACAGCCCAGCACTGATACAGCTGAAGAGAGGACGGAGGTTGGGTGATGCCTGTGGACCGGGTGCCCATGTGGAGAGCACCGTGGCAATACCAGAACCGAAAACCTTCAAATGCACTTATCCTTCGACGCAGACCCAGACATTGTGCTTCCAGATGGTGTTGCACAGAGGCCCCTCCACGCAAACCATGCTGGGACAGACAGAGGCTCCTCCGTGCAAACTGTGCTGGGACAGACAGAGGCTCCTCCGTGCAAACTGTGCTGGGACAGACAGAGGCTCCTCCACGCAAACCATGCTGGGACAGACAGAGGCTCCTCCGTGCAAACTGTGCTGGGACAGACAGAGGCTCCTCCGTGCAAACCGTGCTGGGACAGAAATGCGCGACCCGGCCAGCTGACCGGCATGGCCTCTGCTGCTCGGCGGCCTGCAGGCAGAGGTCACCTTCCATGCTGACCCGAAACACAAAATCATTGCCGTATTTATCAGAAGCCAGTTGCTGGACACACTGTCACACTCTAACCTCAGCCCAGCCTTTATCCCACAAAAATGGAGCGACCTCCAGCCAGAGCAACGTGAATGCTCAATACCTCTTCCTAAATGCGTATGTATTCAGGGACCCATTCTCTGGAGAGCCTTCAGAGAAGTCTTTATAGCCGTTATTTGCAGAGATTAGAAACTACTTGAAACTGTTGTTTCCCTTCCCCCGCTCCAATCCTAAAACATAACGTCCAACTCATTTAAATAGCAGGCACCTTGTTGTCTGCTTGTCATGAATGACTTCCTAAAAATTCATTTTTAAGTAGGCCTGAGTCCCCTCTATTTCTACAGAAGTTTGTACTCGTTAAACTCAAAAGCAAGTTGCGTTTACCTAAAGGAGAAAAAAGAAGCAGCCAGATGATGCACTGTTCAAATGAGTGGTTTTTAACCCACATAACTCCTTTTTAACCCCTCAATTCTAAGCGTCATGACAAAGAGCTGATTTGCAAACGATGCTTCTGACGGGGGCGTGGGGTTGGGGTTGGAAATCTCCACTAGGAGCCAGTTTCTGTGCTGGGAGGTTTTCCTTCCTTCCTCAGGGCTTCTCCTCTGCTTCCCTTCCTCCAGCTGTTATCTCCTCCCGTTAAGAGGGTTTTGGTTAAAACTGCAACTGCAAAGACACAGCCCTATACCAAGGCCATTGGGTATAGCTTTTGCTGTTTCATAAGCGTTTCTCAGATGTGAGGACCAGCGAGAGAAGATGCTAATTGATGGCATTTGCAGTCATGTCTAGGAAATACGTCTCTACCAACTGCAGACAGAGTACTTTGAGGGAGGGCTGCTCTAAGGACGGAATTGTAACGCAGCTCAGGGGGGATCGGAGCTATTTTGCATTTACCTGTGGAGATCAGGCCCTCCGCGCACAGTAAATCTTCTCAGAGAACCCCCTCCAAAGTCAGAGACTCTCCAGATGCCCCTTTAAGGATTCATCGGGCCCTAAATCACACGCTGACCCGGATTTACTGCATATCGGCTTCACCTACACGGGGTGCTACATGTCGGTTCATGGACAGGTCGGAAATTTAGGGAGCAGAGGGCGGCCAAGGGGCTGCCTCCCGACGCCTGCAGCTGCTGGAGACCGACCGCGGCTCTGACAGGTGCAGAGGAGTTACGGTCTGCGCACCGGGCCGGCATCATTCTCCCCAGATGGGGCTGCAGCTCGGTTAGGAGGCCGTGCCCCTGCCCCCGCCTCTCGTGCTAAAATATGTCGGGAGCATTTTGTTGTTGTCGTGATGATTTACACGATGCAGAAACCAACGGCGTCTGTCACAGCCTCTGCTCTCCGGACAGACGCCGCGGTCACTTCAGCGCCTCCCTCGCGGGGCGAGCGCGTCCCCCACCCTGGGGAGTGAAGTCCCCGAAGGGCGTAGGGAAGAGCCGGTATCAGGGTCTGGCCCTCCACCAAGAGGGTGCGACGGTCACCTGCCGCCCACGTCACCATCCGCCACAGCTGCGTCTGGGACCGATCCCAGCCCATCCCGAGAGCCTGAACCGCTTCACAGAAGGACCAGGGTCTGGGGTTCGCTGTGAATGAACGAAAGTTCATTCAGAACGAAAGACGTTTTCTGAGGCCCACGGTTGGCTGTCGAGGAGCTTGTAGACCAAGCATTAGTTTCTGACGCTCCAGCTCTGGATCGGGGTGGGAAATGGAGATGGAGTTGAGACCCGCAGCAGGAGGGAGGCATGTCCAACACAGGCCTCAGAGCGCGTCCAGCGTGCCTGTCACCCGGGAACAGGCCTCAGAGCGAGTCCAGCCTGCCTGTCACCCGGGAATAGGCCTCAGAGCACGTCCAGCCTGCCTGTCACCCGGGAACAGGCCTCAGAGCACGTCCAGCGTGCCTGGCACACAGGACAATTGCTGTGTGAGAGGATGCAGTTTAGCAATGACACTCTGTCCCACCTCACAGTTCACAGAGCACTGCCATGTGCCTTTGAACCCTTCAGGCAGTCCTCAGAGGTGGGGTTCTAGGTCCCAGGGAACAGGAAGGAAGCTCCAAGGTGGCTCAGCATGACTGCACAAGGAAGACCTTGTTCCTCACCTGTGTGACGGCCACGGTCTCTCCTGCAGCTCCACCTTTACTAACAGCTTTAAATATCCTTTAAACCCCTCCCATGCCTTCTCCTTATTGACATGTGATATGAATCCTTAGACCTGGAGGCCCTTCTGAGCAGATCTGAGTGGGGAAATGCCAGCCTGTGCTTCCGTGAAACTCAGCAGGTTCCACCTGAGGCACGTGGAGAGGTGACTGGATGTTGGTTAATTCAGGAAGTCACAGCTGTCTGCATGATTGTGGACAATGCTGGAGTTCGATCACTGAATCTCCAAACTTGACAGGAGGACAAACAGCATCACCTATGTCTTTAATGTGTGAAACCAACCCAAGGAGGGTACAAAAGGCAGGGAAGACGCAGGCCTTTCCGAGGACACGTCCTGGCTGCAGAATACATTTTATGTAAGATGAAAGTAAGGAAGGAGACCACTACCACTCCTGCTGCCCTTCTCCCCCCACCTTGCCTAGTTCACAAGACAGGAGGAAAGAGAGAAAGAAGCAAACGTAAGATAAATAGCCAGACAACCCTGGTACCACCACTCGGCCCTAGGAGTTAAAACAAGTAATAATAACAAAATCAGCCCCTGACATAAACTACTTGTGTTATCTGTAAATTCCAGACACTGTATGAAAAAAAGCATTGTAAAACTTTTTGTTCTGTTAGCTGATGATGTAGCCCCCAGTCACGTTTCCCACGCTTGCTCCATTTATCACGACCCTTTCACTAGACCCCTTAAAGTTGTAAGCCTTTAAAAAGGCCAAGTATTTCTTTTTCGGGGAGTTCGGCTCTTAAGACGCGAGTCTGCCGACGCTTCCAGCCGAATAAAAAACCTCTTCCTTCTTTAATCCGGTGTCTGAGGAGTTTTGTCTGCGGCTAGTCCTGCTACAAAAGGAAACATTTCAGGAAGAGAAAGGAGCCGTGGACATGAAAGACTAGGAGGAGGTGGTCATAAAACCACTAAAACATACGTTTCTTAAATGCTGTTTGTAACTTAATGTTTCTGAGATGAAAGAAAGAAATCTGGAACTAAAATTTCTGGATTATTCCAGGGGGTTAAAAAATGTGGCTTAGGGGTGTGGGGAAGAGAAGGATTTGACAGTTATCAAATCTCATTTTTGAAAAATATATTTGGTTACACGTGAGTTTTGGACATTTAGAGAAAACAGTGGAAGGAAAGGCACAGAAATAATAAATTCCAAATCTCAGGAGAAACAGAAAAATATGGAGCAGCAACGAGGAGAAGCCAAGCCCTCCATCAGGCCCACACGGTGGAGAAAGTGAGGTGAGAAGAACAATCAATCAAACAAATACGGCAAGAGCTTCCCGTGTAAGAACCAGACACGCAGGAGACTAGCCTCAGAGGCACGAGGAACGCAGCCGTGAAATACAGAGTTAACTTCTTTTCAAAGAGATATGAAAAAGACACACTTTCACCAGGAAATGACAGACGGGATGAATATCTAAATATCCGGAGTTTCAGTAAGTGGACAGGCATCCCTGGAGGAAAAGGGATGAAACCATCTCAGTGCAGGACGCCAAGGAAAGTAAATGTCAGTGTCTAATTAACGTGTAGGAAGAGCTTCGCTCGCACTCGTAAATTCATGAACACATGATAAAAGAGACAGCTTTTCATTTCATAGAACAACTTCATTTTATAGTAAATCTTGACAAATGCACAGGGAACCAATGTTCTCGTCCTTTGCTGATGGATTATGATCTGGGCTGTTTTGGAGGACAGTTGGCCGTGTCCATCGAAATTGGAAGTGGTCGTTTTCTTTATACACACAAACACATGCAGCCCCTTAACTCCCACGTTGGGGGTAGGGGCCAGGATTACACACTGTCCGTGGGCAGAACATCAGAGAAGTCAGTCTGCCCAAGCTCTGAAACGCAGACAGTGCCAAGGTAAAGGAGAGGCAGCACACACCACCTCTCACGGAGTGACCACCAAGCATATTTCATATCCAGGAAAGGATCCTGTCGTTTATTACATATGGTCATGAATCATTCAATATATTTTGCAAAAAGTTAATTTAAAAACTTGGGAAAAGTAAATAGCAACAGGTTAGTGGTGGTGATTTTTGATTGGGAAGTGACAGACTCCTCCCCGCCCCACTCGCCTGGGAAATACCTGCCGCGTCTGCTGCAGCTCGGGTATGGGGCAGGACCACGTGTCCTCGGAGATCCGAACATCCTCTGCCCACAGGGATTGGGTCAGGAGTGGGAACGTCACCCAGGTGACACTACCATGCCCGAGAGAAGACGGGCAAAGGCTTCACGTCATACGCAAAAGCAGAACGGTATTAAAGGACACTGCTCAGTGGGTGACCTGGCCGAATAACTCAGCCATCTCTCATCAAATCGAAGAGCTTTCAGGGAAGGTGCTGGGATCTGTTAGCTCTGATGTGCAGCAAAGAGACCAACTGTGGCTTGGATGGATGTGCAGAGGTCTGAAGAGTCAACTGGATGATGGAAAAATGAAAGAAAATCATGGGAAAAGGTGAAACTTGAAAACTTCCTAGTAGTAACCTCAATCTGATCCCCAGTCCCTGGTGTTGGAGCTGAACTTGCAACGCAGAGGAAGTCACAGGATGTGTGGCTCGGCCTGACTGAGCTCTGGGGGACCCTTGGATATGCTGGGGACGCACCACGGCCTTGGACTACTGCACCTCAGACAGGCCCTGGTCCTCAGCCCAGCCACTCGGTGACCGCTCTCGCGAGTGACCAGGTCGGCAATCCCAGGAAGAGACCGAAGGCCCCAGGGAGGCTGCAGATGGCCCCGTGACACTCCTGCTCGTAAACCCAACTGCAGCCCCGTGGAGTTTGTGTGCTTTACGGAATTTAAAATAAAGGAACTGAACATATTAAATCATCTGCCATGTTGGACTTGTTATTAAAATATGAATATTTTAAATTTTTATTTAATATTCAATTTGAAATTTTTTAATTATTGATTTACTAGATATAAAAGAGAAATTAGGAGTTCATAAAAATAAATTTAGAAAATACATTATATTTAATTTTTGAAAATTCAGGCAATTAAACACATAACTGCCAATCTAATAAGAATACTATTTATTTCGTGTATTGTCAATGATTTGAGAAAATAATATATATTTATATATTTAGTTTTTAAAGTCTTAGGAAATTTAAGTGACTAAAATGGCAAAAGAGGTTGTCTTTAAGGGAATTTAATCATTGAGTTTTTTATTTAATTCTGTGCTATTCAAAGAAGAACTTTGTTCTGTATTTAAGCAAAATGTTAGATAGATGAGTCAGGCTAAAAATATAAGAAAAAGTCGACTTCCAATCACAGTGTTTATTAGTCAGGTTGGGTGGTAATGTAAACATATGTATTGACAGGAGTTTTCTGGACATGAAAACATTTACTGGGCTTTAAAATCTCTGGTGACAGCCAGGAGATCCCCACAGGGTCACCAGGGAGGACAGGAGGCCACGTGCCGGCCATAGGACCTGGGCCATCCTCAGAGCCCTGTAGGATCACCAGGGAGTGCCACGGGGAGGACAGGAGGCCACGTGGGAGCCACAGGACCCGGGCCATTCTCAGAACCCTGCAGTCAGCTCTCCCGCCACTCCAAAGGGGACAGAGTGACTGTGTCCAGGAAGGGGTCCCCAGCACCTGCCTCTCCACACAGCAGACATCCATCCAGGGATGGGAGGTTGCATCCACACCTGCACTCCTTCCCTGTGTGGACATGGTGAGGACACTATGGTCTATGGACAGAGGCGGGTGGGAACAGGGGGAGCTCTGTGGACATAGGCTGGTGGGAGCAGGGGGAGGTCTGTGGACAGAGGTGGGGCACATTCTGCAAATGTCCAAGGCAGAGATGCCCCCAGTGTCAGGCAGGGTCCTCCTGAAGGTGGCCGCACTTGCACCTCCTCAGCTGGAGTCACGAGACATGAACTGTGGCCTCTGGCTGCTGAAGGGGCTTCTCCCAGCCGACCCGTGGTGGCAGTTGGGGCAGCAGAGTCTTAGGTTTCCCTTGGGGCCAGTAGTGTGTCAAAGCCCCTTCTCACTCTCTGTGGCCTCACAGCCTCATTCCCGATTCACTTAGATTCTGCTGGTGTCTTCCGCACCCAGCCTGGCTCCCAGGAGCAGGTCAGCTTCCCCCGCCTGCAGCCCCGCGCCTACGCACAACCTCCACTGAGCCCACCTAGAGCTTTCCTGCCCCGGGGCCTGAGGAGCAGATGCTGGGGAGGCACCTGCCACCTGGGGAAGTTGTTGGATCTGTAGGAAAGGTCACCCTGGTTTTCCTTAGCAAAGAGCCTGGCTGCATTGTGCCCCCGCTTTAGGGATCGGTGGAGGGTGAACTTCAAAGTGATGATTTGCAGGTCCTGGCAGAAAAAATTTCTGAGCAGTGAAGTGCTCAAGAAGTGGTGTGGCTGCTTCTAACAGCCGATAATTTAAAACTGCAGAGCAGCCATGGACTCCCTCTCGCCAGGGGAGGCCCACGCCACCCCGGACCGAGTGACTCCAGATCCTGCCCTGAGCCACCTCATTCCTCAGCCGGCATGAGCATTCGGGGTGTGAGCTGCTCCGGAAACATCCCCAGGCCCCTGTGTGGCTGTCAAAGGGGCCTTTGGAAGGTCTGAACTTCCTGTCCTTAGACACTGGGATTAGCTGAAGAATCACAGGGAGATGATTGAGATTTATAGGATCAGGTTCAAGAGAAAAACAATACACATTTACATGTTAATAATTAGCTTCCCCCAAGCACTTCACTGGTCATGGTGTTTGTGCCTTTCCGCTGGGACGGTGTGTGTGTGTGTGTGTGTGTGTGTGTGTGCAGGTACCTGGAAATGAGGTGAGTCTGTAACCCCTCTGGGTGCTGGGTGGGTGGAAGCTGGGCCATGGAGTGAGTGGGGGGCCGTCACATCAGCGAGAAACTGCGTTTGCACTGTTCCCTGGTCCATACTCCCACAGGACATACTGGAGGGGGTACACTTCAGGGCGGGAAACTGTACATTGACTTTAGGAGCCCTCCCCCCACAATGCGGGAGGGTGGAGGCCCTTTTCCCTTTGAGCCGGTGTGGCTGCTTCTTTAAAGCGGCTTCATCACACAGAGCATGTGGGAGGGACACAGCTTTCTTTACAACCAAAGATGCTTTTATGATTAGGAGCCCTGCTTTCTGAAAGCTTGTTTTTGTTTTCGTTTTTTTTTTTTTAGAGGTGATTAGTTGGGAATAACAACCAAATTGCAATAAAAGCCGGTTATGTGCCTTCACAGCTTTAATACGCCGCAGGGCTTGCTCTGCTCACACTCACAAAACAGTGGTGTCAGCACGGCTGCGACCCAGCCCTGGAGACGATTCACAGAACATCTGGGAAACGTGCCTCACTACAGCGACAGCCAGCACGGAGACTGATGAAAGGCCCTCCCCTGAATACCATCAGAAGAAATGCTGTGCCCTGCGTAGCCAGGGAAGCCTCAGGGAAAAATGCAGGGCATGAGGGGGGATTTCAAAGGCAGCTGGAGGCAGGGTAGGCGCAGGGCCGACACCCGCTCCCAGCCGCTGCCTGTGCACGCGTGTCTGTGTGCACATGCGTGTGTGTTTGTAAATGCCACGCATGGGGCTCTGGGGTGGTATCCAGGTTGGGGGATCAGCAGAAAACAGAGTGAAAACCCCCAGGAAGCCAGCAGGACTCTGGAGCTGCCCCGGCCGCTGAAGGGGCACATCTGTGGCCACGTCTGAAGATATTTCGGAAGGTTGGAAGGGAAGCCCATCGCCTACACTGTGCGTGCTGAGTAGAGCTTAACTCAAGTCGTCAGGTCTGGGGCGTTCGCATGTTGACAGAAGCCTCCTGTATTTATTTATTTTCCTCTTAAATTATGTTTCATTTGAAAACGGGCGTTTCTGCGGAAGGCACCGTGCACCGTCCAGCAGGAGGCCGGCCCTTCAGGACTCAGAGGCAGAAGCGTCTGGGGAGGGAGCACCTGCGTCCAAGAGGTCACCGATTACGACCTTGAGCCCTTGGGGGACGGGTTCCCTGCGCAGGCCCCGGGCTCCCCGGGCAGACTGAACACGCAGCTGTCTCAGTCTCAGGCCTGTGGGAACAGGAGATGCCAGCGAGGCCTCCCGGGCCTGCTCCGAGCTCCCCGAGGTTTGCAGCTGGAACCGCGCTCCGCCCCCGCCTCCAGGAAGTCCTCACCTGGAGCAGAGGCCGCGTGGCCTGGACTGGGGCGGCGACCTGGGCACCTTGTTCTACCTGGAGGCTGACTGGAAACCGGGGAGGCCTCCTGCCCGCGTCCCTCTGCGGCTGAGCCCCGGTCCGCCCCGCGCGGGTCTCCGAGGCCCCGTCCCCCTTTGGAGGGGGTGAGACCCCTGAGCGGGAACCGAGCTCCCGTTGCCCACGCTGCTGCCCGCGCTCCACGACCCCCTGAAGGCCCCGAGGACACCGGGCCGGGGGCGCAGAACGCGGAGCGGGCGGGTTTTCACCGCGCGGGCGGCTCGGGTGTCCCGGACTGAGCGCACCCGGCGTTGGATGCGCCCTTCCCGGGGTCTGCAGCGCAGGCGACGGGTTCCCCGTGGTTTGCAGCAGGGCGGCCCCACGGAGTTGGGAAGGGGGAGGTGGTGAAGGGACCGGGAGCTCGGGCGGCCGCGCAGGACGCGATCGTGTGAGGATCCCGCAGGCACCCGTGCGCGCCCCTCGCTTTGGTCCCGGACACCTGCGGGTGGGCGGGGCAGGTGCAGGGCGCGGGGAGGCTGCTGTCCATCACTTTCCTGTTCTAATGTGGTTATGCTGGGACCCTATTGTTCAGGCTCTGGGTGTCCAAAGCCCATGTGTGACCCGCGATTCGACTCACACGTGGGAAGGAGGGAGCGAGGTGCCCCCACTCGCCCCCGGGTTCTTCTTGCGTGGGGCCGCCTATCCCTGAGGGCTGGTCCTGGAGAGAGAGTGGACAGAGTCTTCCCTGGGCGCCCCCCAGGACTCAGGCCTTGGAACCCAGAAATCAGGAGCTGGTGTGCTTCCACTGAGGAGCAGAGGAGTGGGGTGCGTCCGAGGGGGGTCCGTGTTCTGGAACCTTGTTCTGGGCACTTCTGCTGCTGTCTTCCGGTGGGGTATGTGCTCAGGATACAGAGATTAATGATGGCACAGAGGTGCCCATGCACACCACGTGCAAAGCCTTTCTCCGGCGGTCCTTGCCCAGGGAACAGGAAGCACACCTCAGGCCTCAGCTGGGGCCTCTCACCTGCACGGGCTCACCTGCCCATCTTTCCCGTAGGACGGCGAGTCAGGGCTAACTCTACTCACTGCTTGACTGTGGGGCCATCAGAATGGAAGAGCCACGAAGAGAAGGAAATACACCTGGAGCTGAATTCAATTTAATAAATGTTTAAACTATTGCTAAAATCCAAACATAAATTTAAAGGTGCAGAAGTTGTGAAAGCTAAGTCATTCTACACTCATGAGAAGACCACAAGAAATTAGATATAAAGACAGGATTTTCCCTGGGCTGGCGATTATTCATTAAAAAAAAATTAAAGTTGCAAAGCAAATATTTCACTTTTCATGGTTTGGTAAAACCTAACTGAAAATCTATGTAAATGACTTTACTTCCTAAAGATGCAAAACTTTTAACTTTTCATTTTACCAAGTTTTTACTGTCTAAAATGAGTTTTTCTTCTGATTTGGTAATAAAGATTACCCTTTTAACATTCTCAAATGGAACTATAAATACTGAATATTGATAGCCCATTTTCTATTGCTCTCATTAAACACCAGTGAATGTAATTGCAAACTAATCTAGCTATTTAATTTCTAGAGAAATTACCAGTTTCAAGAGTTTTGCATTCAGCTTGTAGCACTCATGAAGAACTCATATTGGAATGTTTTCTAAAATCTAATTCTCATGCAGAAATTAAAGCTCCTACCACATAAGACGTTGGAAGTGGCTGCGGCCATCCCCACCAACCCCAAGAACTGTGCATTTTTATGGAATTTCTATTATGAGCAAAGACCTTTTGGAAAAACACTCCAAATAGCTGCTCCTTGGAGTTTTCGGTGAGTCTGGGGCAACAAGGCGTGGACTCATAGAAGTAAAGAGAAGGTTTGAGCTGAGAGTCCAGTTTCATTTTGTTTTCTTTTACACCTGCTAAGTACATCCCACACCTGCCTGAAGAACTTGGATACCTGAATGTGTATAGTTAGAGCTTGGGAATTGGCCATTTGCTTTGACCAAATGGTAAAGTTAGATTTATCAGAAACTCTACCTCTTAATCATATTTTCCCTAGTCACTGTGGGAAAACAACAACAACAACAACAGCAAAAAGATTTTTTTAAAACCCCACAATTGTACAAAAGCAGCATTGGTAAAATAAGGCAATTACTTTGTAAAGCAGTAAGATTTTAGCCTTCATAAGAATGGCAAATTGCAAGGACATTATTTTTAAATTACCTTTCAAATCACAGGTTAATTTCCAAATTGGGTATAAAATTATGTAGAATAACATGAACAAACATAAAATGAATTTACATTTTATTTTGGTTGTTTACACAAGGAACATTCTGAAATTTTACAGAGCATTGAAAATAACAAGATAGTTTTCTGAATTCAACATAACATCCCAACCTGATTTCCTATCACTGCAAACTAATTTTACTCTGCCACGATGGCCATCAGGGTTATAGTCATCTTCTCTAATGACCTTAGAGATCAGGGTGCGTTCCTGGGCGTGAAAGGATTTGATGGTGGTCACCCCAGCTCCACCTGCTGCTGCGTCCTGTGATCAGACACACCCATCTCCCAAGGCCCAGCTCCAGGGACTTCCTCTCCTTGGTTTTCCATTGCACTTCACGTGTATTTTACCTGGGCTTTTTCAGGGAAACCAGCTTTGAGCGCCTTCAGAAAGCTCCTCACCTTCCCCAGACATGGCTGCCCCCAGCCCTCAGTCCCGGGCCCACCCTACGCTCTAGTTCACTGTAGTGCCCTGTCGCCAGGAGGAGACGCCTGCAGGCTGGGGACATTGCGTCAGGATTCCCCTCGATGTGTCCCCTAGTGTCTCAGCATCTTGAACAGCTCAGCAGCTCAGGGGTCCCTGTGGGATGGCACGGACTTTCCCCACCAGACTGCAAAGCTCTTGAAATCAGGGCGCTCCCTGCCAGGCCTGTAAAGTCACAGGTTACTTAGCAGTGTTTAGACGCCACGCAGTCAGTTTTCATTAAGAGATCGGCACCACAGCGTTTCACATTTTGACTCTAACTGAGTCTCCTTTCATATACATTGGGAAACCGGGACTCAGGAAGGTGAACTAACTTCCCCTCATTGCTGAGGGTGTGAGTGTCAGCCAGGCTAAGACACCACGTGGCCTTGACTGTTTATGATGGTCTCTTTGGACCTCAGCATTCTGCACTAATTTTGGGGAAGCTAAATAATTTGTCCATCAACCCCAAATTTTTCAACGAATTGGAGTCTTCCAAATCTGCCTCATTTTTTTCTTATCTAATTTTGCAGCAATGCATATAAAAAGGCTAAATAAATTAGATAACACTTTAAAAATTAGACTGTTTAATAAGCTATTGCAACCACAGAGATTAATTTGTCCATTAAAGGGTACAGAATCTGCTATAATGTACATTTTTAAAGAATGTCAAAAGTACATTTACAAAGCTTGCACATAACTTGTGGCACTTTTCCTATATATATAATATTTGGACAAAGCATGGAAACTTAGACCTGGGAAGCATGTTGCTGAACAGGTCCATGCTCACGGAATGAGCCTCCTGTATGTGACAAATTGGATAGAACGGATTTGAACACCATAGCCCACCCCTGGTGTCAGAAAGCAAAGGTCTTATGTGGCGTGCAGCCTTACAGCGTGTGGGGAAATGTGATCGGTGTGGCACACACTTGATTTTCACACATCCACTAGGAACACAGTAATGAAGGGCTAGTTCTTGCCCACAGCAGGACTGTGGGGAAAATCGGTGGAAGGTTGAAACGTGCATGAAATCCCCAGTCTCACAGCTCCATTTTACCTCCAGTGGCCATACCTGCAGATTTAGACACAGGCTTTAGTCAGCTTCCTTTTATACCCTCTGGTTAACAAAGTAAAAGAGACTCACAAAGCAGCCACTTACCGATGAATCGCGGAGATGTGTGCGCGTAGCTGAAGCTGTTGGAGGGACTCGGATGGCTGGGCATGTCTGCTCCAGGTGGCCTCTCCACTCTGCCTTGGCCTCACGGTGTGCTGGGTGTGCGCTTCTCCCCACCCCTGCGTGTGGCTGGGGACACTGGGGACACGCAGAGGTCTCAGGGCTGCAGGGCACAGAGGCTCACTCCTGCCTTGTGTTTCCAGGTGTCCAAATTGGAAGAGCTTGCTGCTTGCTCTTTCATTTTTTTCTTTTCTTCTTCTCCTTCTTCTTCCACACAGGTCATTCAGTTTATAGTAGAAAAGCTGGGCAAAATTCAAACACAAAAACTGAAACCATCTGATCGTCTTGAGAGCTGTTTCTGTTCAGAGCTGGAGAGGAGGCAGCAGGACCGGCAGCTGGGCCCACGCTCACCCAGGGCATCGGCTGATGCTGAGGTGTGGGGAGGAGCGTCCTTATGGATCTGGGAGTGTGAGGAGGCATCAGAGTCTCAAGGTGTTCCGGAGACCCTGTCATGCTACATCCTAAAGCAACGGTTCTAAAATTAAGCCATTTCCCACAAGAGTTAAGTCACCTGGTTAACCCCGTGTGAACTCCTTTTTGGTTAGGTGACTCTTCTGGGGAAGCACTTGCCCATGAGTCGAAGTAAACTCGCCTGGGGGAGGAGGACACTTTCCTGGAACCTCACATTTTCCTGGCAAGTTTCACCCACGATGTCCTGCACTCAATCAAAAATAACCAGGTGTACAGGGAAAAAATGGCCAAAAATCAAGACAATTAAAGGGCAACAGGAATAGGTCTACAGCAGACATAATTACACTTGCAAGACACAAGGAGACACTGGTTTTAAAATAATTGCAGTTGATTTGTTTAAGGAATTCAATACCTTTATGGAGAATGTTATCCAAAAATAGAAATGATGAAAAGCAGTTACGTGGAGATTCTAGAATGAAACACATTGACTGGAAATCGGAACAGGATGGATGGAGTGTGAAGCAAATGATGTGCATCTGGAGACAGATGATTAGTGAACAGGAGGATGAAGCAGAAGGAACTGAAGCATGAGAGACAGAACGTGCACTGGGAAGGTGGGAGCTTCCAGACACGGGGACTTCGGGGAAGATCCGGGTACGCATAACTGGAGCCAGAGAGACGAGAGAGAAAAACGGGTGCTCAGGTGAACAGGTTCACTGAAAATGACCTTAAACTGGTGAGAACCACTCAGCCAGGGTGAATTCAGAGAAAAGCACATTAGCTACGTGGGAGCACAGCTGGCAAGAGACAAAGGAAAAATCTCCAAAGCAGCAGAGCTTGGAGGAGGCAGTTCTGCAAAGAGCAGAGACAGAGCTGGCCCTGACGCTCACTGTGTGGACTGTGACACAGAAGATAATGAGCATTCAAAGCACTAAAGCAACAACTACCAACCCTAACTACAACATCCGGGTGAAACGGAGGCATTGTTAGGAAAGCAGCCACTAGGAGCACAGGTCACCAACGGGACCAGAGCAGAAGGAAGAAAGTGACTCAGATCACCAGGGGACCTCAACAGAAGAAAGACAGTGATCCAGGGCACCAACGGGACCAGAGCAGAAGAAAGACGGTGACCCAGGCCACCAATGGGACCTCAACAGAAAAAAGACAGTGTCCCAGGCCACCAATGGGATCACAGCAGAAGAAAGTGCCCCAGGTCACCAATGGGCCAATGGGACCACAGTAGAAGAAAGACAGTGACCCAGGTCACCAACGAGACCACAGCAGAAGAAGGACAGTGCCCCAGATGATAGCTCAGCACTGCTGGGAAAACAAAGACGGAAAGAAAAGGAAGTATACAGGTGAATCTAAATAAACACTGAGAGTGGAAGCAAGAGAGGGAATGCTTTGATGGTTTGAAATAATGTAATTAAAATACACACCAATAATAACACAAGAGTGAAAGGCAGGGGGCGCGTAAGTTCCATGCATTGTCTAGGAAGTGGTCAACAGAAAACAACAAAGACTGTTAGTCAAAGAAGCTGCTATAACTGCCAGCGTGAGCTGTGAAAGAATGTCCACTAACAAGCTAACAGGGTGGGGAATGGAATCATTAAAGATTTAGTCAACATAAAAGAAGGCAACAAAGAGATAAAAGGAGCACAGAACAGGGAGAACAAATAGAAAGCAGATGTTGATATAGCACCATGAGTCCCACCTGTCCATAACTTAATGGCATGATGGAGCAAGTCCTCCAACTAAAAGGTGAATGTGTCTTACTCTGAATAAAAATAAAACAAATGTATGCACTTAAGACATTCATAAACATTGAAAGGATATTATATATATTGCATAAATAATGTTAAAAATAAAGCAAGGGTAGTACAATAATTTCAGTCAAGACAATTAGGAAAAAGTATTTGATGCAAAGATACTGCATAGTGATGAAGGCGTCATTCCACCAACAAGACACAATGATCCTAAGTTTGTGCACATGGGCTCTAAAGATATAAAACAAATAGAGTGGTAGTTTACAAAAAGAAGGAAAAAAAGTAATTGATTATAGTTAAATAATTTTAAAGTATAGCATTGATGAAACAGTTGAAAACATGATGAACAAACCTTAACTTAGTGATAATGAATATCCTGTATATAAAACTTCTGTGATGCTGCCAAAGTAATACTGATAGAGAAACACATAGCCTTGATTTCATACACAGTTGTCCTTGGGTATCCATGGGGAATTGAGGACCTCACTCAAATACTAAAATATGTGGATGTTCAAGTCCCTTATATAAAATGGTGTAGCATTTGCATATGACCAATTCACATTCCCCTATACTTTAAAGCATCTCTAGGTTGCTTATACTACCTAATACAATATAAATGCTATGTCAATAGTTGTTATACTGCATTGTTTAGGAAATAATTTTAAAAAACCTGTCTGTACAAGTTCAATAAAGTCCGAATTAAAAATATATATTTTTTTCACTCTGCAGTTGGCTGACTACACAGACATGAAACCTGTAGATATGGAGGGGCAACTGTATTTGAAAATAAGAAAGACTGAAATTTTATGACTTACGTAGCTATCCTAAGATATTTTTAAATATCAATACTTAAACGGAAAAAAAGAAACAGAAAGAAGGAACTAAGAAATTAATGGTTAGAAGTTAGAAAGCTAAAAGTTAGTTCTTTTAAAAGAAAAATAAAATTAGTAAATACCTATTAGAACTGGTCAGAGAGAGAGAGAATATAATTAAGCAAAATCCAGATGAGCAATGGGTCTTCACTACAGATCTTACACACATAAAAAGGGATGATAGTGGGGTATTAATAAAAGTTCATGCCAAGGAATTTCAATGATTAAATGGAACATATGACAAAGGGTTTCAGTGATTAAATGGAACATATGACAAGGGGTTTCAATGATTAAATGGGGTATGTAGAATGGCACATTTCTTTTAGAAGATCTTCCAAAACTGACTCAAGGAGAAACAGAAAATCAGGCTGGGGATAGTGGCTCAAACCTGTAATCTCAGCACTTTAGGAGGCTGAGGCCAAAAGATCACTTGAGGCCAAGAGTTTGACACCAGCCTGGGCAACATAGCAAGACTCCTCATCTCTACAAAAAGGAAAAATAAATATAATAAATAAAAATTTAAAAGAAAACCAGAATATTTTCATGTTTGTTAAATAGATGGAACCCATAATGTAAAACTGTCTTGCAAAGAAAATTAAAATTATTTTGTAGTTCAGAATTCTTTATCTGGAACCATCACTGGAGACTTCCTATAAACTTTGAAATCTTCCAATGAGCGGTCCTTCCCTGGACATCTCTTCTGGGCCATGATGTCCCTGGAGTCCCCGGGTGTGGCTGGGCCCTTGCTGGGACTACAGCACGGCCACCTTGTCCCTCCAGCCGGCTTGTTTCCTGTGCCACCCTCACAGGGCTGACCCTAGGAACTTGCTGCCCACTGCTCACTGATGGGGGCTGGCCTCCGTTGGGAAAGCAGCCACAACGGCTCATCTTGCATGGACTTACGAGAGAGATTCTCTGGAAACAACCAAGGAGCATTGTCTGTATCTGTGCTGCTAGAGAAAATACTCCAATCTTATAAAATATGACGCTGAGCTTTTCTAAAACACTAGTTTACTTTCTCAATTGCCGTTGCCAAGGGGATCTTGGAATGTCCAGAAGAGGTCACTTGTGATCTAAACAGACAAGCAGATGAGCAGCCTAAATGGAGGGTTGGCTGTGAACTTGGTTAGAGAGTAGATAAGTGACCCGATCCGGACGGACGAGTGATCCTGAAGAGGGGTCACACACTTCGAAAGAGGCATCCGAGGCTGAACCACAGACATGCCTTGGAAAGACAGATACTTAAAGAGGGAAGTTCCTGCAACTGGAGGACAAAATGGAAACTGGAATATTGATTTTTCTTACCCTCCAAGGAGAAAATCAGCAAAAGGAAGAAGAAACAATGTTTGAAGAAGTAATTACTGAGAATTTTCCAGAATGTATTTTGGATATAAATTATCAGATTAATTTCTGAGCAAAGTAAATGAAAATAAGACCAAGATTAAAAGAGCAATAAAACTACAGAACATCAAAGAAAGGAATACAACTGAAAGCTACCAGGGATAATCTAATTTAGCTGCAGATAAAACAATTTAATTACATGGAAAATAGAATTTTTCACAGCAATATAAAAAGGGCAAAAGAAAATTGTATGTTTTCAAAGTTCTAGGGGAAAAATGCCATTCAGCTGGCACAACTGTATTAGTTCATTTGCATTGCTCTGAAGGAATACCTGATGCTGGGTGATTTATAAAGACATTTATTGGCTCACGGTGCTGCAGGCTGTGTAAGAAGCATGGCGCCAGCATCAGCCTCTGGTTGGGACCTCAGGAAGCTTCCACTCATGGCGGAAGGAAGAGGCGGAGCAAACAGGAGATAGCAAACGTGGGAGAGGGGAGGGAGGTGTCAGGCTCCTTTAAGACAACCAGCTCTCGCGTGAACTAACGGAGCAGGAACTCACGCGATACTGCAGGGACAACGCCAAGCCACCCCGCTCCGGGATGACCCGAACGGCTCCCACACTGGTGATCACATTTCAACCTGAGATTTAGACGGGAACATCCAAAACACCTCAGGGCTGCAGCTACCTTTGGTGTTATTTAAGGTGTAGTTTAGTAGACATTTTCTCACACTTGCCTTCTGCAGAATTTTGCCACACAGAGACCATCAATTAAAAAGCTGCTGAATTAAATGGAAAAACTCAAATTCAGGAAGAAGTGAGAAGTGGTGAAGGGAGAAAAATTGGAAAAATATTTCTATATCTTTTAACAGGAGCTGATTGTGGAACCTATCTCCACAATACCTTCATAAAAATGACAAAGGAACAGCGGTCGTTTGAGTCATTTGTGGAGGCACTGAAACCACACGGGGATAAGACATTCAGCCATGACCTTGCGTGAGACCAGGCGGGTCAGACCGCCGCGGCGCCCGCGCGGAGGGTGGAGACGGAGCTCTGGGCTCTCAGTGAAGGCCAGGTGCAGACTTAGGCTTTGGGTAACTATTTAATTAAGAGATTGGCATCGTATCTTCCCCAAATGCGGACAGGGAAAAAAATTAATGACAATGTGCATTTGACAGACAAACTAAAAATATAATGATCTGGGGAGTTTTAAAATCAGTGCAGAAAATGCTCTATAAACAAACGCTGAGCCAGAGAAGTTGGCAGCTGTGGCGATGGCAGCTGAGGCAGGGGTGCGGCGTCCTCATGGGTGGGGTCAGGGGCGTGGCTTCCCCGTGGGTGGGGGCAGGGGCGTGGCTTCCCCGTGGGTAGGGGTCAGGGGCGCAGGGTCACCATGGGTGGGGGGCAGGGCTGTGATTTCCCTGTAGGTGGGGGTCAGGGGCACGGGTTCACCGTGAGTGGTGATCAGGGGCGTGGCTTCCCCGTGGGTGGGGGGCAGGGGTGCGGGGTCACCATGAGTGGGAGGCAGCGGCGTAGCGTCCCCGTGGGTGGTGATCAGTGGTGCGGCCTCCCCGTGGGTGGTGATCAGTGGTGCGGCCTCCCCGTGGGTGAGGGGTCCAGGGCAGAGGACGCAGCCAGGCCTGCCTGGAGGGTGGAGGGGTTGCGATGTCAGCCCACCTGACACGCAGATGACGCCAATTTACAGACTCTCAGGGCAAAATGAACAGAATGAAAAATCCTCCATCATAGTGTAAAATTTTACCAGCTTTCTTAGGAACCTATAATTTCTGAAGAAGAAAATTTGCCAAATGTATAGAATTGTTCATTATTAAGCTTGATCTAAAAACCACATACAAACTCCTATACACATGAATGAGAAAATGCACATTTTTTGTAGGCATACATTGAATATTGGCAAAAATTAAGTAAGTACTTAGGCAAAAATATAAATGACAATCAACAAAATAAACTACATTTACATTTGAGGAATGAAAAGAGAGCCAAAACTTCGTCGTAATTTGAAAATAAAATGCAAACTCATGAGCAAAAGAAAAAAATAATAATGGAAATTATAATTATTTGAATAAAATATGTGTGAAAATCTTATGTAATATAAGCTCCATCCAAAGAAGAATTTAGCGAGAAATATAAAGCCTTGACTCCATATAATAGAAAATTACAAAAAGCATTTTCCAGCTTACATACTCAATTAGCAAATGTAAACAGAACAATAGTTAACCCAAAGGTAGTTAAAGGAATAACAAAGTAAAGATAAAATTAATGCAATTAAAAACAAAGCCCCCAAAACAGAACACCACTAAACCAATAACTTTATTTGAAGAGCTTAGTAAGGTAATCCCCCGCGAGAAATATCAATTCAAACCATAGAGATGATGCGTAGAACCAGGAGAATAATGCCAGGAGGAATAGAACAAAGTGTAGTAATCGAGATGGAAAACCCTGTGGAGTCAGTTATGAAAGATTTCATGTGAGTCAACTGGGTAGAGTCAATTGGGTGCACAGACAGAACCAACAATTCACCCAGTTTCCGTCTGCCCAAGTCCAGCAGGGCCTGTCCAGGAGCAAGCGTCACTGTGGGCAGTCAGCGGTGGGAGGAGCTCACAGCTGTGGGCAGGGGAGACAGAGCTCCAGGAAGCCTGTGAGAAGCTCAGGGTGTAGGGAGCCAGGAGGTTGACCCAGCCCCCTAGGGAGAGACACCCTGTGAATCGCTCCTCACCCCCGTCCAGCCACCTGAGGCAGAGACCCTGTTCACCCTCACTCCTCACTCCCAGTGGTGGTGCATGGTGAGTATCTGGGCAATAGGTAAAGGAATTAATAAAAATGAATGGAGGCCCTGTTCACCCTCACTCCTCACTCCCAGTGGTGGTGCATGGTGAGTATCTGGGCAATAGGTAAAGGAATTAATAAAAATGAATGGAGGCCCTGTTCACCCTCACTCCTCACTCCCAGTGGTGGTGCACAGTGAGTATCAGGACAATACGTAAAGGAATTAATAAAAATGAATGGAGGCCCTGTTCACCCTCACTCCTCACCCCCAGTGGTGGTGCACGGTGAGTATCTGGGCAATATGTAAAGGAATTAATAAAAATGAATGAAGGCCCTGTTTACCACCACTCCTCACACCCAGTGGTGGTGCACAATGAGTATCAGGGCAATAGGTAAAGGAATTAATAAAAATGAATGGTGAGTATTCTTCCATCCCTAGCACCTACATCCCTCCCATGGCACACATAGTGTGGGTGCTTTAAAGAGTTACCAAATCAATGAGAAATCTTTACCCAGCCTGAGATAGTCTAGGTATCTGCTTAAAAATCAGAGGTGGGATTGAGATAAAGTTAAATTAATATTTGCAATGTGTGATTGCGAATCACTGTACTAGCAGAAAATTTACCAACTGTACCTGCGGAAAAGAACAGCGCAGTTGTGATTGCTTTAGATTAAATTCACTTTATCAATGAAGCATGAATACAAATGAAGAATCTGGGTCTTCATATTTCAGGCTGTGCCTCACATGTTATTTATTGATTGAGGTTGGGAGGGGGCCCAGGCCCGGTCCCATTTCAGAGATCTCACTTCACTTCAGGAATAATTATGTACCTGGTTTCCTGTCATTTCTGTAAACGTTAAGTTTGTACAGATGTTAGTTGGATTTCCAATTTTTGTTTTTACAGAAACTGTCTGGGTAAACATTTTTTTCTGAATATGTACTTGTTTCTTATTTAATTATATTGGTGTTGATTAGATTCTTTTGCCTGTGACATTTTAAGTTGTGAATCATTTTAAATTGAACAGATGTTTATTAAAGAAAACAAGTTAGAGTCTTAAGAGCAAGCCATAACAAGAATGTCAATTTAGCTCCAGTAGTAAATATATTCAGATAACTATTGATTTGAAAATTTACTTGTTTATTGTCTTAACCTATCAGGACTCAGCCCATTCAAAAGTTGAATATTTTGATAGAAATAGGTAAGACGCTCTGACAATGCATTCATCACACACCCAAAATCACATGGAATTGTAAACAGATGATTTATTTTGGTGAAAAATACAGACAAGACCTCGGCTGGGCGTTCCTGGTATGGAGGGTGTGAAGGGTTGGGGGCCTGAGCTGGCCAGTTTTGTCCATACCTCTGTTTCTCCTGTTGAAGATGGGGCCGGCCCCTGTGGTGCCCAGTTAATTTTTGTTATAATAGTTAACTAGTGAAGAAACTCCATAACCTCTCATAAAGCATTTATCAGATCTATTCATAGAAGTTAGAATTGCAAAAATGTTCACATAAGAGAATTTTACATGTATAATATTTGTATGAAAAATACAATGAGCTTATAGCATTTCTCTGGGCAAAACCTGGCACTAGGAGTTGAAGTGTCCGTATACAAACATGAAGGCGTAAGAAACAATGTGTGTGCACCAAATAGTTCCTGTTGCTCTTGAAAATAAGAGTGAAGAGAGTTAAACACATGGAACCCACTGCAGGCCAGGGAGTGGCCCGCACAGCCGGCCCCAGTGAGCTCAGGGGCGCTCAGGGCTGTGGGTGCAGAGAGTAAGACATCCCAGGTTCACTCAACTGACACTGTTTTGTAGGGGGATATTTCTTGACATCATCCCATTTTAGTATCTTTTAATTAAATCAACATTGTCACAGATTCTGTAGCCTTAATTAGAGTGAGCAGAAGATTTAGGAAAGATACTAAGAGCTTAAATTTATCAGTTAAACCCTAGAGTTTAAATATGGTTCTAAATGCAAATTAAGGAAAATAAAGTCTGGTCATTTTATAATTACAAAACTTAAAGCAAAGTTCACTGGTCCCTGTCTTCCCATGCAGACCCTGGGAGAGACCTCCATGCAGGCATGGGCCATTTCAGTCCTCCTAGTTAGCCATGGTTTGGTGTGTGGTAAATACAAACGACGCTTCCATTTATTCTAGAAATAATTATTTTCACAGTTAAATTTAAAGGATCTAATTAAAATGTGCCTGATTACAATTTAATTTTGATGCCTATTATTATTTTAAAATGTAGCTTCACATAAAGGCTTCGGTGCATTTAGTGCAGAAACGTCTGCGTTTCTGGAGCCGGAGCGCCTGTCCTAGGGAAGTTCGCTGTGCTTTGTCCCTGGAGGTCTTGAAGGGTTCTGCCAAGACAGAGTTGGTTTTGTGTCTCACAACAAGACTGTTTTAAGATTTTGGTTGTTTCTTTCTTTCGGGGGAATAGACTTAATAAATATTTGTTAACTTATCTGTTGACCCAAATGTGTATTTCTAAATTGCCTACTCAGAGAAACTTTCTTATAGACTGGGCTCATTTAAACTTATGATAGAGATGGTTAATCACAGGAGTGATTCCAGAACGGTCAAGCAGTGGTGGTGCTATGAATATGTAGGTGGATGGAGAACACCCATCTTCTCTATTAAGTTAGAAACATACGCAGAGTCAAGTGACTGTCTGAACTTAGAGCACATCCGTCTCTCCTGTGCTGACCTTTGTTTCTCAGAGGCCGCTGACACGCAGTAGGTTCTGGCTGGCACTTGACTGCTGGTCCTTAAAAGTGTGTGCTGGAGGCTGGATTCAGTGACTCAGCCTGTAATCCCAGCACTTTGGGATGCCGAGGCGGGTGGATCACCTGAGGTCGGGAGTTCAAAACCAGCCTGGCCAACATGCCGAAACCCTGTCTTTATTGAAAATACAAAAATTAGCAGGGTGTGGTGGTGCGCACCTGTAGTTCTAGCTACTTGGGAGGCTGAGGCAGGAGAATCGTTTGAACCTGGGAGGTGGAGGTTGCAGTGAGTCAAGACTGTGCCATTTGCACTCCAGCCTGGCTACAAGAGTGAAACTATGCCTCAAAAACAAAAAACAAACAAAAGTGCACTGGGATAAGACAGCAGTGCTCACCCTCCTTTAAACTATATCACAAAGATTGGATATGATTTGTTGACAAAATCGTATTTTTATTAGTTATTTTAAAAACACGTATTCATTTAAAATATTTCCTTAAAAGCTGGTGTAATTTTACCCAAATCTTGGCGCGTCTTGAATGGACCAGTGCGTCTCAGCAGCCGCAGCTTTCCCGAGCTCCAACGGGATGGCCCAGGACACCGTCCTCAGAGAGTTCGAGGCTGGGAGAAGGTCTGCAAAGCAAAAATCCATCACATTAATGTCTGACTTTTCCCAAAACTGGGTAGAAATGTAAAGATGGCCTGAGCCCCCGCAGCTTCCATCGCCCCCCACATCCCAGCTACCATTCCACCCAGTAGTCAGGTCCATCTTGGGTGTCTGCCATGAAGCTTTCACCGGGGCTTCCCGGTGCCTGAACGTCCTCTGCCTGAATGTGAGTCTCCGCAGAGCTTTGCTTCCGCCCCTCATGCCACCCACAGGAAACCCACTGGCACCGGAATGCTCTGTGCAGCCAGCATGGACTTCTCAAGCCAAGGCTGAAGCCTTCCAGCACTGACTACCTTAGTAACCTCATTGTCATATCTGTGCCTAACATAAAACACGTTTTGCTTCAAGAAAGTGTTTCAGGTGATCAGAAATTATTTTTAAATAATGCTTTAAAAATTGCCTAATGGTATTTAATTGGTTGTAATACTTGTTAACCTGGCACCTACTGATTTCATTGCTAGGAAATTACCCTAGGAAAATAATTTTACATTAAGATCAAATGTTATAATTAGAAAACTCCTGGTCTCCATGGGAAGGATGTGTTTTAGTGAACAGTGATTTACCACCGTGGTGAGACGCTGGACGTCCGAAGCAGATGGACCATGGACTACACCGGCTGGGAGGGCATCCAGAATCAATAGCTGAGAGATTGCCGGGAACTCTGAAATATTTGTTAAATAACAAATTGTTTAATAATTTATGGATTATGATAAAATTAAGAATTATATCAAAAAGTATTTTAAATTGCATGGAAATGGAAACACAACATTGCAAATTTGTGTGATGCCTGTATGTCAATATTAGGAGGGAACTTTATAATACCAATTAGCTACATTAGAAAATAAGATTTTAAATCACTGATTATAGCTTTAAATTAAAAGAAAAAAATCTAAAAAGTAAAGTCAGCCATAAACTCCACATATGCAGATGAAAGGTAATAAAAATCCAAGTGTAAATAAAGAAAACAGAAGGCAGAAGACAGAGAACATCAGTGGCACCAAGTCCGGTTCTTGGAGAAGGAGAGCACGTTTCGTAAATGTCCAGCCAGGCTGATGAAAGGATGAGGATAAGACACGTTTAATAAAACCAGGAAAGTGAGGCAGGCATCACCAGAAAGTCTACAGATATTAACAAGGTAAGAAGGTGTTGTGAAAAATACATGCCAGTAAATTAGACAACTGAGACTAAATGAAAAAATTCCTCAAAAAACACTGAATACCAGAGTCCTCTCGGAAAAAAAAAAAACGAAACAAAAAACTCAGATACTTTGATTAACTGGATATTTATTAAAGAGATTTAATTTTAGATGAAAGCTGCCTTTTTTTTTTTTTTTTTTTTTTTTTTAAGACGGTGTCTCGCTCTGTTGCCCAGGCTGGAGTGCAGTGGTGCGATCTCGGCTCACTGCAAGCTCCGCCTCCCGGGTTCACGCCATTCTCCTGCCTCAGCCTCCCAAGTAGCTGGGACTACAGGCGCCTGCCACCATGCCTGGCTAATTTTGTGTATTTTTAGTAGACACGGGGTTTCACTATGTTAGCCAGGATGGTCTTATCTCCTGACCTCGTGATCCACCCACCTCAGCCTCCCAAAGTGGTGGGATTACAGGTGTGAGCCACCGTGCCTGGCCCCACCTTCTTCTAATAAAAACTTCAGGTCAAGGTGGCTTCACGGTTGAATTTTACCAAACTTTATAAAATAAACAATCAAATTCTATAAAAATCTTCCAGATAATTGAAAAGAATTGTCCCACACTCATCTCTAAGGCGTTACAATGATCCCAAAGACATCGCAAGAGAAGAAATTACAAATCAGTATCCCTCATGAACAAAGATGAAATATGTTCCCTGGAACACTTTAGTCAATGAAATTCAACACTGTGTAAGAGGGTTTGCGTGTTATTACTAGATTGGCTTTATCTCAGGAATGCAAGGTTGTTTCAATGTTTGACAATTAATAAAATCCAGCATATTAAATTAAACATGAAAAGGTAGGTGATCATCTCAGTGGTTAGAGAAAACGCATTTGACAAAACTCAGCATCTATTCTCAATCAAGATTCTTAGCACACTAATAAAATAAGAGAAATACTTGAATTTTATGAAGGATGCCTGCAGAAACCTACAGCTAATATCCTTGAGGGTGAATGATGGAATTTCTTTCCTCCTGACACGAGAGATGGTAGAGAAAATACTGTGTGTGTTTATGCAAAATTAGGATTCTCTGGGCAAATTTTGTTAAAAGAGGGGACCTGAGCTAAAAGGCAAGTGTTAGGAATTGTAGCAAATATTCTGCCTGGTTAGATTTTGAGGAACCATCGTGGTGGAGGGAGGTTCTTTTTGTGTTCACATTTCAAAAGGGGTAAAACCTGGGACCATGGAGGCAGAATCAGTGAACTTAGGAACTTTTGTTAAATCCATTCCATGAATCCCTTGGAAATCCAAGCAAATCATTGTTACCAATAGCAGTAATAAAAACTCTGCCCAGAGTTCTGTACAGCATTAGAGCAGCAAAGCAGCGTCCCTTGGTTCCACAGGGAATGAAGTGGGATCTCCAGGCTGTTCTCCAGACCGGCCTGTTATTCAGGTAACAGGTGAACAATTTCCCAATGCAGTTAGGGGTGTGGCTTCCCTGAGCTCTTTCTGCAGAGGCAATGAGAGGATGAGGTTTCCTCACAGGAGGTGAGCAGGTGTCCTGCCTGCAGCACAGGACGCCCCTGTCCATCGGAACACACGTAGCTGAGGCACCCCTCTGGAAGGCGGGTCCACGGTCATGCTCAGCTGGGATGGGGAACACGGGAGGGGACACGTGTCAGGCAACCTCCCCTTTCTTCAGAGCCACGGCCCACACACAGGTGGAGCAGAAGAAGCATCGGCGCTTCCACAACACAAAGGTCCGACCAGCAGAGCGGGTCCTGGAGCACAGGAGGCGGGGGGAGCGGTCTGCAGAGACTCTGCTGCGATGTCTCCCAATGACCATCGCTCCTGGAGGGGATTAAATCGAGCATGGAGGGGCTGCGAGGCGGCCACACAGCTGCCATCCTGGCTGCCGACCCAGTTACTGTCCTCTACAGTTGCGACTTACTCTCTAAACTTTCTTTAGTGTTTTTGCTGTATTTTTGTTGTAAATCATCCAAATTCGTGAAGCTGTCTCTGTTCTTTTACAATTATCAATAGTTTAAAAAATGATTCTTTCTTTTTAAACGTCTTCCCACTTCACGTTATGTCACTTTTAAAGAAGGACAGGGACTTTGAAAAACATTCGTCAAAACAGAAAGGAAGAAAAGCTATTTAATTTCTCATCGATAAGGGTAAAACTATTTCAAAGTCATTCCAGGAAAAAAAAAAAAAAAAAAAAAAGGAAAGGAAAGAAAAGAAAATCAAGTCTGGGGTAAGAATGGTGATTCATAATGCATGTTTAAATTTGAGATGGCATTGCTGACATTAAAGCAAGAAACCCTGTATTAAACCGCCGCCTGAGTTACTCACAGCCAGTGACTGTTAAAGGCACTTCCCCATCCGTTAATCCTGGCTCTCACAATATCTTCAAAACACAGCAGGAGTCCGAGGAGCTTTGTCATTTCCATGGTGTGAGGATTCCACAGGTGCCTGCTCAGCTCTCACAGACTCAGGCACAGGATATGTGGTCTTCTCATGCCCTCCCCACACCTGTGTACTGCCCAGGGGAGGCACCCACGCCTGCAGGTCCCCATGCGGCAAGGCGCCCAGAGGGCAGGTCCCCACATGATAAGGCACCCAGAGAGCAGATCCCCACACGGCTAGGCGCCCAGAGTGTGGGTCCCCACGTGGCCAGGCACCCAGAGTGCTGGTCCCCCACGCGGCAAGGTGCCAGAGTTCAGGTCCCCACATAGAGGTACCCAGAGGGCAGGTCCCCACATAGCAAGGCAACCAGGCCTGCAGGTCCCCACGTGGCAAGGCACCCAGTGCTGGTCCCCATGTGGAAAGGTGCCCAGAGTTCAGGTCCCCACATGATGAGACTCCCAGAGTGCAGGTCCCCACGTGGCAAGGCACCCAGAGTTGAAGTCCCCACACGGCGAGGCACCCAGAGTGCTGGTCCCCACACGGCAAGCCCACAAGCACCCTCCACTCCGCCCTCTCCTGCCAGCAAAGAAGACTCTTTGAACCTTGCAGAGTGGCTGTTGCTAAATATCCCTGAGTGTATGGCATTTACACTGAAGTCCTGCCCACAGTCAAAGCCGTTCTACTTGCTTCAGCTCCTGGGGGTTGTGGTCCTGGCTCCCTGCTCAGGCCCCTTCTTTCTTAATCCAAGGCAGAGGAACCATTTCTGCCCCATGCCACAGTCTTACCTTGTTCTCAGAAGCTTTATGATTCATCCGATTTGATGCTTGCAAATGGGATTCTTGGAGATAAAAGCACCACCGTGACCTGTACCACGTGCGTCTCCTCTTGCCCCCAGCCCCAATCCAAGCCCCTGTGGTGGTCAGGACCTTCTTCAGCTGCGAGCTGAGTGCTGAGAGGGGCGTGATGGTGGAGGTGGGAGCCAGTTGGCTCGGGATGCTGAGGGCGTGTCTTTCCTCTGGGTCTCTGGAGCTGGTGATGGGCAGGGCTGGGGGGACTGAGCCGAGCTGGGGTCGGGATGGGGAAACAGCATTTGATCCTAGGGAGCCCCAGCTGCCCCAGCTGCTTGCTGCCGCCTGGACACCACCCTCCAGGACGGGCTGGGACCTTCCGGGGAGCACTTGAGCTCTGACTTCAGAGACTGGGGCCGCTGGTGACAGTGATCAGTGAATATGCATCCAGTACAAACTTAATTTAACTGGGGGATACATTTGAGCAATCCAGGAGAGGGGTGATGGGAACCTGGAAGTGGGGCTGGGTGCCTGGTGCTGCCCAAGTGTCCCACTGTGAGAGGGCCAGGGACTGGCGGGCAGTGGGGGCAGCCTCAGGCCGGCACTGGGGACCTCCTGCCACACAGTGTCAGGAAGGTGAATCTGAAGGCAGCTTGGGAACTATTCGGTCTGAGGTGCAGCGGGCACATGGCTCCAGACAGACCCTGCACACCCATCTCAGGCATCGAGACCACTCAGGCCTCGTCCGCCCGGCAGCCCTGTGACGAATGGTCACTGAGGAGTGAAGAGAGGGCTTCGCTGGGGGAGGGACAGCAGAGAGAACAGGGCACCCCCGGCATCCACAGTGTGGGTGCTGCTGAGACCTGGGGGGGCTGGGGGCAGCCACAGGAGTCCACAGGCATCCGGGCCATCCTGGGAGGGGGTGGGTGGGGAGAAGCCCCGTGTGGGACCTCGGATCAGTACCCCCACTTCAGGGAGACGGGCATGACCCCAACTTCCAGGGACTGCCCCACCTGCTTGGGTCCCACCATAGATGCCAGACTCAGTTGTCCCAGACGTGGGCTCTTTGTTTGGAAGCAAACCTGGCTTTACCCCCACTTAAAAGAAAATGTTACATCACGAAGAAAGGGGATTTCTCCTCACTGTATTTAAAAGGTATTTTGGATAAGTTTATCTTACCTCCTGTTTTTCTGTCAAAAACAACCTCATTTTCCATCCAAGGGGACTTAGTGGGCACAGATGAGGAGGGTGACCTGCAGCCCTCATCACCTTGAGTCAGAAGTCTGGCACAGGGGAGTATTAGCTGGAAGTCCCATGAATAGATCTGTGGGGAACGTGTCATAGAAACACCAGTCCGGCTGCCTGTTGTGTGGTGAGATTTAATTCAGTCGGAGATCACGGGCTGGGTGTGGGCGCACAGGAGGAAGGGGGCGCATCTGCATTGTTTTCACAATAAGGTCGTGCCATGAGTCATTCTGAATCCTTGCAATCTGAGTTCTCCTGTCAGCCTTGGACTGACTTTCCTGAGATCTTTAAGCTGTGAAAGGAAAATCTCTGGGCCCCAAAATCACCGAGCTAAAGGGAAAAGCCATGCTGGGAACTGCTTGGGGCAAACCTGCCTCCCAATGCATTCAGTCACCACTCTGCTCTGCTCACTGAGACAGATGTTTATCTGATCTCCTCCTCTGAAAAGACGAATCAGAAACTCAAAAGAATGCAAGGTTGGGGTGTCCCTCGCCTGCCGGTGACATGGACGCCTCCTCCCTGCCTCAAGTTGTCCTGCCTTTCTGGACAGAACCAACGTACTTCTTATACATACTGATTGATGTCTCATGTCTCTCTAAACCTTGTAAAACCAAGCTGTGCTCGGACCACCTGAGACCATGTCACGGGCGGGAGTCCTCAACTTCTGCAAAATAAACTTTCTAAATGAACCCCGAATATCTGAAATGGGCTCAGCAAGCCCCACCCACAGGGTGGAACCCACCTGCCCTTTCAATCTCCTGACTGTGGTGCCTCTAAGTCATCTTGAGTCCATCTCCACTTGAAACCAGCTGTCCGGTGAGCGGAGCTGAGCATGAGACTCGGGCAGCCAGGTGGGCGTGGAGCCCGAAGTGTCTCCATGGGAGCTCAGCTGTGGCCAACCCCCCTGGGACAGCCAGGTGGGCATGGAGGCCTCGGTGTCTCTGTCGGAGTCCAGCTGTGGCCGACCCTCCTAGGCACGGTTAATTGCTCTGGATAACGTGCTTGTCAAGCTCAGCCAAAGCCAGTTGATAAAAGAAACGGTGCCAGGTGTGGACAGCACCATAAGAAACCCAGGACTGGGCTGCTGTTTTGAAGGAGGCTGGCAGCTAGAGAGATCTGCAGGGGAGCTCATGGCATCTGCATCGTGGAGGAGAGATGGACGGTGGTCCGTGGTCCCAGAGACAAAAATCTGTCACCTGAAGTTGTGGATTTGGACAACATTTCCAGGCAAAACATTAAAAGAGTGAACTGGTTGCTCTGAAAAGGACAAATGGGATGAGATGACACAGAAGGAGAGAAGTTGCAAGTTAAGAAGGAAATGGTTTTCACCTCCAGCCTGTGCAGCTGTTGAACAACTATCAGATGGAGACCTGGCCTCAGGCTTAGACCCGTCCCAGACCACAGCTGATGCTCTCTGTCCTTCCTGGAGCCAGACGCAGGCTGAGGCCTTGTGAAGGCCCCCAGGCCCGGGGGGAAGTATGTGTCTGGAAAGGGTTGTGGATCTGGCTTTTGGCCTGTGGGCTGGACTGGAACCAAAGACACAGACGACTGATGCCCCTGATGTCTCTGGGAGGCCTGTACTGGTAAAAAGCGTTCACCTGATTTAAAAGTGACTAGGAGGGAATTTCCACACACCCCAGCTGAGTGCTTCCTGAGTCCTCTGGCCCAGGAATGAGGAAGGCTTTCGGAAATTTCCACACACCCCAGCTCAGTGCTTCCTGAGTCCTCGGGTCCGGGAATGAGGAGCTCTGGGAGGGGCTGGGTGTGTTCTAGGAGCGAGGGTGCTGGGGGTCAGTGCGCCCTGGAGTGTAGAATCCTGGGTTGGAAACCCCCACCTGTCTCTTGCCTCCAACGTTACTTTGGAGAAGTTCACGCCTTTCACGTGGGTACTGGGGGTTATCTCTGTGCCCAGAGCTTTAACTTTTTATCTGCAGTTTGTATGGATATTTTTTCATTCAATATAGTAAAACTATTGTTTTAATTTCTTCATTTTTGAATTTCGGAATTTTGAAATTCTTCAGTTTTGAATTTTTTCAAAAAGTTTTCTATGGATTTCTATTTCTATCCCAAGCCTTCCATTGAATAGTTTACTTATGTATTATATTTAATTTCCCAGATCTCCTTTTATTTTTCAAATTTTCCTTTTAGAAACCTTTTCTTATTTCACAGAAACAAGATATTTTGTTATCTCTTTAAAGATGTTAACTATAATTTGTATAAAATTTCCTCCTGCTACCTGGGTTGGGGGTTGCCTGTTTTCAATCTTTGTGAGTCTTTTTTCCTGCGCTCTGTCTTGTTCTGCGTGGCTCCCTCCCATGGCTGATGGCCTCTGGCTGTGTTCCGATGTTAGAGAATAATTCACAGAGTTTCCAGTGCGCCTGCATTTGGGTTTGTGTGACCCAGGTTGGAGACCCCCTCAGATGGTGGAGTCCCAGGGCATTTTGTCCCAGGTGGGGCTGGGCTGCTGGGGCTGCAGCCTCAGGGGCTTCCTGGTGAGTGGGCAGCATGACCCAGGCCTCTCCTCAGTGAGTTCCAGGGCGAGCCTCAGTCGCTTCCCAGGAGCAGATGTCCTGGCTGCTCGAGCTCAGGCCACGGGGGAAGGAAGGATCCAGTTTCAAACCCTCAGGAAGCCTTGAGGCCAGCAGCACACATCCACCTGGCTGCCTGGGCCCCCCTGCAACCTCGGCGACCTTGGGCCCTACAGGCTGGGAGGCCTTGAGTCTTGTCTCCCTGTGTCCTGGGGTTACAGGCGTTACAGACTCTGCCTCCCAGGGCCTTCCACCACCCTCGATGGGCTAGGCCATGTCCTGCCCTCTCTGGTCCTGGCTAAGCCGTGTCCCATCCCCTCTGGTCCTGGCTGGACCATGTCCTGCCCTCTCTCATCCTGGCTGGGCTGTGTCCCGCCCTCTCTGGTCCAGGCTGGGCCGTGTCCTGTCCCCTCTGGTCCTGGCTGGGCCATGTCCCTCCCTCTCTGGTCCAGACTGGGCCATGTCCCGTCCCCTCTGGTCCAGGCTGGGCCGTGTCCCATCCCCTCTGGTCCTAGCTGGGCTGTTTCCCTTTCCCTCTGGTCCTGGCTGGGCCATGTCCCATCCCCTCTGGTCCTGGCTGGGCCGTGTCCCTCCCTCTCTCATCCTGGCTGGGCCATGTCCTGTCCCCTCTGGTCCTCTAGGAGCTCAGCTTGTTTCTGCTCTGAACTCACTGCGTGGGAGGAGGGCGGAGGCTGGAGTTCAAGCTGCCTTAACCAGCGGGTGGAACTCTCACATGCAGCCGTTTTGGTTATGCCTACTTACTGTGTAATTTTCCCTTTCTTCATTTTACTGGACAGATCGTGTTTTTTATTGTATTTTTTGTTTCCCTGCCATGGTGTATGAAGTTATGATTTTTATCACGAGGGTGCTATTGTCAGGCCTGCCCAGGCCTCTTGCTGTCTATTTGCTTAGAATAAAGACTCAGAAGCGACAGACTTGACTAAGACACACATTTTACTTTTTATTTCATATTATCACCTCATATGAGAAAAGGTCATAACAATCGATAGTCTCACAATTTGAGAAATATACTACGTTTTCAACAAATCCTGTATTCATTAACACAGGTTGTGGTAATGGACGAACTCCTGAGTTTCAGTGCCTCAGCTCAGTGACAAGGGGTTTCTTCCCCATGGCCAGGGGTCCCAGGTGGCTTCCTCCTGGTGGTGACTATGGACCCCAATTCTTCTCCTGTGGCTCTGCCCCCACCCCGGAGCAGGTGCAGGAAGGACAGCCGGGCAGGCGTCCACCCCTAGAGGCCATCTCTAAGGGCACAGGCTCCCACTCACAGGTGGGATCAGGCCCGGGGTACGCCTGGCTGGCTGCAGTGCCACTTCCTCCACAGCCCCACGGTGGCCCCTCTCCACACACCCTCCCCTCAAACCAGGATCCCACAGGCACCCCCAGTGAGGCAGCCATCACCCCACAGTCCTGAGAGGCCACCGTGGAGCTGTGTGCCTGGGCTGGGTGCCCTCCGTGGATCTGACACAGTCCCACTTCTTTCTCCTCTTGTCCCGGCCGGGCCTGCCCTCACCTCCCCGCCCGGGTCCGGGTCTGCATCCGTCTACACCGCGGTCCTGCCTTCAAACAAGGCCCACAGTGAGCTGGCTTAGAGCATCCATCTGGAGATGGCCCCGGCAGGTCTGATAACTCCTGGCCTCAAAACTTCCCCTTTCTCGGTGGTTTTTCTGTCGCTCTTTCTGCCTGAGCATCTGTTAGGTTCCCCATCACCATGTGAATGTGTCTTTTTCCCCTCAGTTCTGTCAGTTTCCTGGAAGTATTTTGAGGTCGTGGTACTGGGTGCTGTGCGGACGCAGAGGAAACACCTTCCTATTGAATTCCCGTTCTTGGTGTCGGGAACCAGCCCCCTCCATCTCCAGTTGTCCATTTGCCTTCGACTCTGTTTGGACGGATTAACAGTAGACTCTGCATCACTGCAGCTAGGATTTGCATGGAGTACCTGTTTCTCTCCCTCTTCCTTTCAATTTCCTGTGCTTCATATTTACAGTGTGTCTCCTGTAAGCCCCATATAGGTGAGTTTCGTGTTTAGTTCTTTTACCGAGCTTTGTCTTATTTTTACCTCTGATCACTTGATTGTATCATCCAAAACCCCGATATCTAGTAATTCTTCTGAAGTTATAAACAAATGTGAACGAAGGAGTCGAGAGTCCCAGACTGTAGCACAAAACTGCACTGCGATTACCAGGATGCTCCTTCGAGGCGTTGGGACATAAAAGAATTGTCGTTATAAAATTGTCAACTTGCAGAAGTGCCCCTGAGCTTGCATCAGTGACTAAAAACTTAGCAGCTGGCGTTGACAGCAGAATACCACCATTGCTCACGCTGGAGATTCAGAGCTGTGAAATAAAATTAAATGTTTTCTTTCCATCTATAGATTTATAAAAAGTCAAAGCACAGCTGGTGTGAATATTAATACAAAAAGCACAACCCATGTTAAATTGCAATTTTATTTAAAACCTAACAATTGAGTCAAGCAAATTTCAGATGAATAAAAAAGGGCAGGTACAGCAGCAACTGTCTGCCGCTGTCGTCTGCAGCTGCTACTGTTGGCAACTACAGAGAATAATCGGGCCCAGAGGTCTTCATGTCCACCTACCCGGGCAGCCGCGCTTGAGGTCAAAGTGCATCCTCATCTTGGTCCTCTAGGGCGTGAAATTCTAGAATGTTCCCCCAATCACCGCCAGATACTCTGCGTCTTCCCTGGTGTTTGCTTGGCAATTGGCAGCTACTGACTGATAGAGATCTCACTTTCACTTACGAATAAAAACTGCTTCCATACACTTTTCCACCTCATTATGATTGTAGTGGGAGTGCAGACAAAAATAACTTCATCATTTCACAAAATGTAAAGATGAACACTGCAATCATTCAGAAATAAAAGTAAGAGAAGCGCAATTCTCATGGGCACATGTAGCAAAGATAGTGTGGTGAATTAAAAATATATATTTACGTGGCATGAACAAGGTTAAACAGCTGAAACAATTTTTTTTTTTTTTTGCAATTGCAGAGTGATTTTCAGTTAACAGAATGACTGCTCTTTTTGTTGTTATTTATTTCTTGCTTTATCAAAGTCAAGGGAGATGAGCAGGCCCTCCCACCATGAGGAACCTGTGGCCTGCCCTGAGCTCCCGGCACCTCTGCAGCAGTTCACAGCCAGGCTCCACTGGGCAAGCTGGGCCGTGGCACTGCCGCTCGCAAAGGGAGCTTCCTGGAGACACGTGTGGTCCTTGCCGGCCATCGCGTGGCCAAGGTGGATACTGAAAATAGAACTTGCCCTTGCTCTCCAGTTTTCTTTAAAGGGCTGAGCTGTAGACAGGAGAGTGAGCTGCTCCAGCAGCTGGAAAGATGGAAACTGCCGCGCTCCTCCCTCCACCATCAGTCCCATCTCCCCGCCAGGGCCCACCCTGCTCTCTTCAGCCCGCAGCAGCCGTCCCCACAGGCCTTGATCCCATCGGGCTGGTGGCCTCCTTCTCATGGGATCTGTCCCAACCAGATCCTTCCACACGTCCCAACCTGGCAGGGGAGGCCAGGATGTTTTCCTTTGATTTTTGGTTGTTACACAGAAATGAAGAAAAAGGCCAGGATGGGCCATTTCAGGTTAGAATCTTTGATGTTGATTTTACTTCTCCACTGGGGGTTGCGGGCCTCGTTTCTCTGTTGTCTGGGCCTGACCTGCTTTCCTCGTGCCCCCAGGTGTGTCTTCTGCATGTCTCATGAGATCTGCTGCCTTCCTGAACCTTCGACCCCAGATAAAAACCTGTTAGATCAGAAGTGAGCCCTGCCACGGAAGTACTCACCCCGCAACAGTGTCTTTCATCAGTTGGCAAATTCACCAAAACTCTGAAGAAGTAAACAGCCTTTTCTGTGAAGTGTCACTTCCATTTTTAATGGAAACATACCCAGCCTGATTCTCCACGGCCACCTCAATGTGCTCTCAGAGCCTTGTCCCAAAGTTTGGCTCTGCCCTATGTGACAGTCGTGTGCTGCATCACACCTGACCTTGGGTATCCAAGATTGTAACCCACTCCATTACTCACAGAACCGACGGAACCCTCTCTGAGTTGTTTTCCCCACAAACAATACGATGTTTCCTGAAGCGTCTCTGTTGCCTCCTGGGGCTCTGGGGAGGAGCACATTATGAAATCCATTTCAATTTATCCCTTTTCCTTTGTCCAGACCCTTAGATCCAGGGGTCATATGTTTCCAGCTTAAATATGAGGAAATTCTCATGGCAGTTTGGCAAATTTGCATATCCCTGATAAACAAACCAGAAAATTAGAAAGAAAATGTTATAAATAAAATATTACCAAATCATTCCAGTGCTGTCTCCCTCCACTTTTGTGTGTGTGTAAATGAAGCCATCAGGGCAGTAATGGAAGGATGGCTAGAGCCTCAGCAGTGCAGTCACCGTAGGGCTCTCAGGGTAAAGTCACAAGATCTGCTCCATAATGGACGAGAAACCTCCAATAAAACAAATATAATAACCTACCAACTAGAGGACGTTTTGTTTAAGTATAATGAAAATAAAGAGAAATAATCATTTGGGTCCCTCTGATCATTGTTATAGATGACTGACTTGGCTATTGAGAGCCACAAAATCGTCTTTTAGAACTAAATGGGGAATCACAAACTCCCTTGGGTCCTCTGGGAGGTACATCTGACGAGTTTGACAAGGGGTGCAGTTGCATGATGAGCGAAGAAAAGGCTCTGGTGAAGGACAGGGCATTTTGGCTGATGTTGGTGCTGGTGTTTGGTGGGTTCTGATCACAGTGACACGTGCCGTCAACACCATCCTTCCATCTATGCTCAGAGGAACCTGACCCAGTGCATCACCTGTGGTGTCTGAGGCTCACACGCCACGTGCTTGTGGTTTAGAACTGCCAGACAGATCTTCATCTGTCCTGCGAAGGTGTCGTCCCTCGTGCAATTGCCTGCTTTATCTCCCACTGTGCAGTCCTAAGCAGCATCGGGTTTACGTTTACATACAAACCTCAAGGAGTGCAGCTGGTGCTCTAGTCTCCAAGGAGGCATCCCCTCTGCAGTCCAGGCATCTGTTTTCTGAGCCAACCAGAGCAGGCTGCACACTGGGAGTGAGCTTTTGCTTTGCAACAACCTTCTTTGCTTACTCACAGTTTGGACTGGCTCTCAAATTCTTCTGTGCACAAAAGTCAAGAGCCTGACCTGCCCCACCCATTGACAGCAGTGCCAGCCCCCATGTCCTCCCGCCACTGGACTCAGGCCCCTGGGTCCTAGGAGATGCCTCAGAGGGACCACATCCCAGGAGGGCTCTGGTGCTCTCAAGCATGAGTCCACGGGAGACCTCGTGGGCAGGCTTTGTGGATGAAGGCAGTTGGGGTGGGGAGCTCCGGGTGTCCATGGCAGTGCCTCGCTGCCCTGATTCCTCCAAAGCGATGTGAGCCAGGCTGACGGCTCAGCCCCTGGCAGGGCTGTCCCCAGACTTGGCCTCAGTGGGGGGCTGACCACAGGTCATTGCTTCCAATATGGTATGGATCTGTGTCCCCACCCAAATCTTATGTTGAACTGTAATCTCCAATTTTGGAGGTGGGGACTGAGGGGAGGTGATTGGATTTTGGGGCCGGTTCTCATGGTTTAGCACCATGCCTATTAGTTCTGTCGTCACAATAGTGAGCTTTCGTGAGGTCTGGTTGTTTGAAAGTGTGCAGCACCTCCCACTCCATTGCTCCTGCTCCCACCATGTGAGACGCCTGCTCTTCCTTAACCTTCCACCACAATTGGAAGCTGCCTGAGGCTCCCCAGAAGCTGTGATGCTTCCTGCACAGCCTGCAGAACTGCGGGCCAAATCAAACTCTTTTCTTATAAATTACCCAGTCTCAGGTATTTCTTTATAGCCATGCAAGAATGGCTTAACACGGCTTCCAATATCCTGATGTCCTGGGTCCTCTGCACTCCTGGAGGGAGCCTCGCTCAGCCTCACAGGGACCGTGTAACGGGGGCAGTATCCCCCATGGCTCTGCAGCCTCTTCCCTTGGGTGGGATCTGAGCGACCCCCTCCTGCCCACAGCACAGGGTGGGTTTTTGCCTCTGGGAGCCCAGGAGTGCAGTTTCCAGAGAAGACGGATGTTTTCCTTCCCAGCCAACGACCACCTTGCTGAGAAGCTGTTAAATTTCCCTGAAAAGGAGCAAAAGCCTGGCTCATACTTGGCGTTTACTGTTCCAGGTGAAAAGTTGTCTTAAAAAGCCTAGTTTTCATCATCGTTGCTGGTTTATCTTGGTCCACTAGGAGCGAGACTTTGCAAAGATGAAAAGCCAGCGCAGCCCTTTGAGGCCTCGGCGGTGTGGAAATAAAAGGGAGTCCTTTGCATTATCAGTGGAGGTTTTCCCATTACTGTCTTCAGTTTTGCTATTTTATTATGTCAAATATGCCTCTCACAGATGGAAGAGCAGCAAAAGGAAAATAATAAAGCATTCAATATTTAATTTGCAAACATAAAGTGCTAATGAAAATCTGTAGCTCGCAAAGATTTGACTTAGCTTTTGAAATTTGTTCTGCTATTAGGATCTCAGTTCCTTGGTTCTCTTTTATTGTTTGTATCTCTAATTGTGAATCTTAATCAAAAAGGGTTTTGGGGGGAGATTTTATGAGTGTATTATTAAATATCACTGTTACAATGTTCATTTAAATATAAATGGCTTTCCAGGCTCAGCTGTGCAACCATTGTGAATGACTTAGTTTCAGTGTAAAGTAAAGACTCCTAGCGCCCTAAAGGGCCAGATTTTGATTTGCATTTCTCTGATGACTAGTGATGTGAAGCATTTATTCATCTACCTGTTGGCCATTTGTATACTCTCTTTTAAGAAATGTCTATTTGGATCCTTTTTCACTTTATTTTTTGAGAAAGAGCTTCACTCTGTTGCCCAGGTTGGAGTGCAGTGGCGTGATCTCCTCTCACTGCAACCTCCGCCTCTTAGGTTCAAGCGATTCTCCTGCCTCAGCCTCCCAAGTAGCTGGGATTACAGGTGCCTGCCACCACACCCAGCTAATTTTTGTATTTTCAGTAAAGACAGGGTTTCACCATGTTGGCCAGGCTGGTCTCAAACTCTTGACCTCAAGTGATCCGCCTGCCTCAGCCTCCCAAAGTGCTGGGATTACAGGTGTAAGCCACCATACCCGGCCCCTTTCCCACTTTCTAATGGATTTTTTTTTTTCCTGTTGAGTTCCTTGTTTATTCTGGATATTATTAGTTCCTTGTCAGGTGAATAGTTTGCAAATATGTTCTCCCATTCAGTAGATTGTCTTTTCACTCCACTGACTGTTTCTTTTGCTGTGCAGAAGCTTTTCAGTTTAATATTATCTTATTTATTTTTGGTTTTGTTGTCTGTGCTTCTGAGGTCACAGTCATAAAATCTTTGTCTAGATCAATGTTTTGGAGAGTTTCCTCTATGTTTTCTTCTAGTAGTTTCATGGTTTCAGGTCTTACATTCATACACTTAAGGCTTTAATCCATCTTGAGTTGATATTTGTAAATGGTGAAAGATAGGGGTCTGGTTCCATTCTGCTGCATATGAAACCCAGTTTTCCCAGCACGATTAACTGAAGAGGGCATCCTTTCCCCAGTGCATGCTCTCAGTGCCTCCGTTGCAAATCAGTTGGTTGTAAACACGTGGACTTATTTCTGGGTTCCCTATTCTGTTTCATTAATCTGTGTGTCTGTTTTTATATTTATCCCATGCTGTTTCAGTTACTACAGCCTTACAATATTTTGAAGTCAGGTAGCGTGATACCTCTAGCTTTGTTCTTTTTGCCCAGGATTTCGTTGGCTATTTGGATTATTTTTTGGTTCAACATAAATTTTAGGATTTTTTTTCCCTATTTCTGTGAAAAATGTTGATATTTTGATAGGGATTGCATTTAATCTATATATTGCTTTGAGCAGTACGGTAATTTTAACAATATTGATTCTTCCATTCCATGAGCAAGGGATGTCTTTTCATTTGAGTCCTCGGTTTCTTTCATCAGTGTTTTGCGGTTTTCCTTGTAGAGGTCTTTCACCTTTTTGGTTAAATTTATTCCTAGTATTTTATTGTTCGTGGCTATTACCAGTGGGATTGCCTTCTTGATTTCTTTCTCAGCTAGTTCATTATTAACATGTAGAAATGCTACAAAATTTTGTGTGTTGATTTTCTATCCTGAAACTTTACTGATTTTTTCCCCATTCAACCAGTATCAGATCTAAGAGTTTTTTGACATAATCTTTAGGTTTTCCTAAATATAAGATCGTGTCATCTGCAAAGAGGGATGATTTTACTTCCTCTTTTCCAGTGTGGATGCTTTTTATTTCTTTCTCTTGACTGACTGCTCTGGCTGGGACTTCCAGTACTATGTTGAATAATAGTGCTGAAAGTGAGTATTCTAGTCATATTCCAGCTGGCTATCGTTTGCATGTTTGTCTCTACAAACCTCGTGTTGGAACTGGATCCCCAGTGTTAAAGGTGGGGCCTAACGAGGGGTGGTGGGATCATGGGAGCAGGTCACTCGTGAATGTCTTAGTGCTGTCCTCACTGTAGTGACTGAGTCCTCACTCTGCTATTCCCATGAGAGATGGTTGTTAGACTGAGCCTAGCACATCTGCCCTGCTTCCTCTTTTGCTGTATGGTCCATGAGTGGAATCAGCCTTTGGCCCTAATCAGACACAGATGCCCAATCCTGAACTTTTTTAGACATCAAAATTGTGAGACACAAAAACCTTTTCTTCATAAATCACCCAGCCTCAGGCATTTCTTTGTAGAAACACAAATGAATAAAACATAAAATTGGTATCTAAGAGTGGGGTGTTGCCATAAATATGCCTGAAAAAATGGAAGCAGATTTGGAACTGCGTTGTGGGAAGAGGATGGAAGGATTTGGAGGGCTCAGGAGAGGAAGATTAGTGGAAGTTCAGAAACTGTTGGCAACTTGTTAAACGATTGTGACTAAAATGTTGATAGAAATATGAACAGTGAAGGACAGGCTGCTGAAGTCTTAAATGGAAAGAGGAGCTTATTGGGAATTAGCGCAAAGGTCACTCTTGTTACATCCTACTGAAAAACTTGACTGCATTGTGTCCCTGCTCTAGGACTTTGTGGAAGGTTGAACTTAAAGCTGAGCCTAGGGTATCTAGTGGAAAACAAAATTTCTAAGCAGCAAAGCCTTCAAGAAGTGGTGTGGCTGCTTTAAGCAGCTTACAATCAGATATGACAGCAAAGGAATGACCTAAAAGTAGAATTTATAATTAAAAGGGAAGCAGAGCATAAATACTTGAAAAATTTTCATGTTAGACATGTGGGAGAGAAGGAAAGAGCATTTTCAGGAGAAGAATCCAAGGGGGCTGTGGAGCAACCACTTGCTAGAGAGATTAGCATCTCTAATATCCAAGGTGACAATATCCAAGACAATGGGAAAAAGGCCCCAGGGGCATTTCAGTAATTATTGAGGCAGCTCCTTGCAGACCCAGAGGCCTAGAAGGACAGAAGGATTTGGGGGAACATGCCTAGGGCACTGCTGCCCTGAACCACCTCAGATATTGCTCCCCATATCCCAGCCACTCCCACTCCAGCCAGCACTCAAATGGCCACAGATGCAACTTAGGCCATATCGCTCCAAAGAGCTTAAGCCATAAGCCTTGGTGACTTCTATGTGGTGTTAAGTCTACAGGTGCCCAGAATGCAAGAGTGGTGGAGGCTTGGCAGCTTCCCACTTAGACTTCAGAGGATGTACTGGAAAGCCTGGATGTCCAGGCAGAAGCCTGCTGCAGAGGAAGGGCAACAGCAGAGAGCAACTACTAGGATAGTGCCCAGCAGAGCTGTGAGAACACAGCCACCATCCTCCAGGCTTCAGACAGGCAGAGCCACTGACAGCATGCAACCTCAGCCTGAAAAAAACACAGGGACAAGACTCCAACCTGTGAGAGTAGCCACATGGTCTGCACCCAGGAAAGCCATGGGAGTGGGACTGACTGAGGCCTTGGGAGACCACTCCTGATATGGTTAGGCTTTGTGTCTCTACCTAAATCTCATCTTGAATTATAACCCCTAAATCCCCATAATCCCCACATGTCAATGGAGAGACCAGGTGGAGGTAACTGAATCATGGGGAAGTTTTCTCCCATGCTGTTCTCATGATAGTGAATGAGTTCTCACAAGATCTGATGGGTTCATAAGGGGCTCTTCCCCCATTTGCTTGATGCTTCTCCATCCTGCCGCCTTGTGAAGAAGGTGCTTGCTTCCCCTTCAACTTCTGCCATGATTGTAAGTTTCCTGAGGCCTCTCTCCTCAGCCATGCTGAACTGTCAGTCAATTAAACCTCCTTTCTTTACAAATTACCCAGTCTTTGGCAGTTCTTTAAAGCAGTATGAAGTGGACAAATATACCACACCTCATACCAGTGTGCCCAGGATACAGGATGTGGAGTCAAGGGAGATTATTTTGGAGCTTTAGATTTAAAGACTGCCCTATTGTGTTTTGGACTGTTGTGGGTCCTGTTATCCCTTTATTTTAGCCAATTTCTCCCATTTGGAATGGGAATGTTTACCCAATGTATATCCCACCATTGTATATTGAAAGTAAATAATTTGATTTTGATTTAAAAGCTAATAGCTGTGAGGGACTTGCCTTGAGTCTCAGATGAGACTTTGAGCTTTAAACTTTTGTGTTGATGCTAGAACAAGTTAAGACTTTGGGGATTATTGAGAAGAAAGGACTATATTTTATGCATAAGAAGGACATGGGACAAAGACAAATGCTATAGTTTGAATGTCTGTCCCCACAAACTTCATGTTGAAATTTGACCCCCAATGTTGGACATAGGACCTAATGGAAAGTGTTTAGGTCACTGCAGCAGATCCCTAATGAATGTCTCAATGAGGTTGTCATGGTAGTGAGTGAGTTCTTGCTGTATTAGTTCCCATGAGATGTGGTTGTTATAGAGCCTGGCAGCTCCATTCGACCTTCTGTCTTTTCTCACCATGTGATCTGTGCACACACTGGCTCCCCTTCACCTTCTGCAATAAATGGAAGCTGTCTGTGGTCTTTTCCAAATGCATATGCCCAGTCTTGAACTTTTCCAGAGATCAGAATGATGAGCCAAATAAACTGTTTTGTTTTTGTTTTGTTTTGTTTTTTTGGCAGAGTTTCACTCTTGTTGCCCAGGCTGGAGTGCAGTGGTGTGGTTTCAGCCCACTGCAACCTCTGCCTCCTGGGTTCAAGTAATTTTCCTGCATCAGCCTCCTGAGTAGCTGCGATTACAGGTGCCCACCACCACACCGGGCTAATTTTTGTATTTTTAGTGGGGACAGGGTTTCACCATGTTGGCCACGCTGGACACGAACTCCTGACTTCAGGTGATCTGCCCACCTCAGCTTCCCAAAGTGCTGGGATTACAGATGTGAGCCATCCCTTCTAGCCACCAATTTTCTTTATAAATTGCTCAGCCTTAGTTATTTAATTATAGCAACACAGATGAACTAAGACACAGTTCTTAAAGGAAAAGCTTTCAGTTTTTCCCCATTCAGTATGATGTTAATGTTATATTTTCAACATGTGACCTTTATTATGTTAAGGAAAACTTTTTCTATACCTAGTTTTACCATGAAGGTTGTTGAGTTTTATCAAATGCTTTTTCTTTGTCTATTGAGATGGACATATGGTTTCTGTCCTTCATTCTGTTGATATTATATATCACATTTATGCATTTTATTATGTTAAACCAGTCTTGCTTTTCTGGGATGAATACCCCCTGATCATGGTGTATTATCTTTTTGATGTGATGCTGGATTTGGTTAGTATTTTGTTGAGGATTTTTGCATCCATGTTTATCAAGGACATTGACCTGTAGTTTTCAGTTTTTGCTGTTGTTGTTGTGTTCTTGCCAGGTTTTGGTATCAGGATAATGGCGACTTCATAGAATGAGTTAGAAAAATTTTCCATCTCTTTAATTTTTTGTATAGTTTGAAGATTTTTTTCTAAGTTTAGTTGAATTTAGCAGTGAAGCCATCTGATCCTGGGCTTTTCTTTGTTGGGAGATTTTTTGTTACTTGGTCAATATTGTTAGTTGCTATTGGTATGTTCTGGATTTCCATTTCTCCCTGATTAAATCTTGGGAGGTTGTGTGTGTCCAGGAATGTATCCATTTCCTCTAGATTTTCCAGTTAGTGTGTAGTTGTTCCTAATAGTCTCTAATGATCTAATGATTTTTTATATATTTGTGATACCTGCTGTATTATGTCCTTTTTTCTTTCTAGTTTTGTTTATTTGGGTATTGTTTCTTTTTTTCCTCATTGCTCTAGCTAGTGGTGTACTGATTTTGTTTATTTTTTCATAATACCAAATTTTCATTGATGCTTTGTATTCTTTGTCTATATTTTGTTTGGTTCTACTCTGATCTTTACTGTTTTTTTTCTTCCACTATTGTTGAGCTTGGTTTGTCTTGGTTTGTTCTTGCTTTTTGTTATCCTTGAGGTGCATCATTAGGTTGTTTATTTGAAGTCCTTCTACTTATATGATGTAGGGATTTATTGCTATAAACTTCCCTTGTAGCACTGCTTTTGCTATATTCCACAGGTTTTGCTATGTTGTTTCTATTTTCATTTGTTTCAATAATTTTTTTATTTCTTCCATACAAAGAGGAACCAAAAATGAGCAGGAATTGCTTCTTACTGAAATGTTATTAATTTTTTCTGGTTGTTTTGTGTATCTTTTGTTTTTGTTTTTTCATTGCTTAATATTGTGGTTTTTTGGCAACATTGAGTCTTTTCCTCATTTGTGTATTTTTTCTACCAGTGAGATTTATATGTTCATGTGCTTTTATGATAACAGATGTCATCTTTTTACTTTCAATACTTCCTTAAGTATTTCTTGTAGGGCAAGTTTAGTGGTTATAAATTCCCTCAGCTTTTGCTTATCTGGGAAAGGTTTTATTTGTCTTCATTTTTGAAGGACAACTTTGCTGAGTATATTATTCTTGGCTACCAGGGTTTGTTTTTCTTCTTTCATCTCTGTAAATATATCGTCACATTCTCCCTGGCCTTCAAATTTCTGCTGAGAGATTCATTGTTAGTTGGATGGGGTTTCCGTTATATATGACTTGACATTTCTCTTGCTGATTTAGGTTTTTCTCTTTGTCTTTGGCTTTTGATAGCTTAACTCTTATGTACCTTGGTGAAGACCTTTTTGGTTTGTATCTATCTGGGATTCTCTGAACTTCTTTTATCTGGGTGTCTAAATCTTTTGTTAGACTTAAGAAGTTTTCAGCTATTGTTTTGTTAGACAGGTTTTCTATGGCTTTACACTTTTGTTCACCTTCTGGAACACCCCCAAATTTAAATATGGTGTCTCATACGTTGTGTATGGTTTCTTCACTTTTTGTATTCTTCTTCCTTTATTTTTTGCCTGACTGGGTTGTTTCAAAAGATCTGTTTTTGTGTTCTAAAATTTTCTTCTTCTACTTCATCTATTCTATTGTTGAATCTCTTGATTTTTGTTTCATTTACTGAATTTTTCATTTCCAAGATTTTTGTTTTGCTCTGTTTAATGATATCTATTTCTTTGGTGAATTTCCTGTTCACATCCTGAACTGTTTTTCTGATTTCTTTATATTGTTTATGTGTGTTCTTTTGTATCTTACTGAGCTTCTTTAATGCCATTATTTTGAATTTCTTTTTGGGGATTTTATACTTTATTTTTCATTAGAATCTGTTGCCGGAGAATTATTGTGTTCCCTTGAAAGTGTTATATTTCCTTGCTATTTTATGTTTACTGTGTCCTTACACTGATATCTGCATATCTGGTGTAACAGCCATCTCTTCCAGTGCTTTGCATTGGCTTTATAGGGAAAGACTCTTCCTGCAGATGTATGGTGTTTGTTGTGTAGGGCACTTTAGCTTTGATTTACTGTAGTCAGTAGTACAGACTTTGTATGATTTCTTTAGTTGTAAATAACGTTGGTGGTATTTGTTATTTCCTCAGGGTCTTAGGCTTATGCTATCAGTGATGACTGTGGTGATACTTTTCTGGGGATGAGAACACCAGGTGGGACAGTCCTTTGTCACCAGTGGTGGCAGCAATAGGCAAAGCATGCCTGTCTGGGCCCCCAGGCAGCATACACAAGAACTGTGTTAGTCGGTCCAGGCAGTCTAATCTGGGGGCCTCCAGGTGGCTTTATTGGGTGCTGGCAGTGGTAGACCAGGTGGGTGGGTGAGTCCTCATGTTCCTGGGCAGTGTGGGTGGTGTAAGCAATGACAGTAGCAGTGGAGGGACAATCTTTAGGCTCCCAGGCAGCACATGTTTATGTTAGCGGAGGTAGCTATGGGCTGGATGGGCTAATCCCTGGGCCCTCAGGAAAAATATGTGGATGTTAGTAGGGGAGACAAGATGTCTCCTTTTTATCTGTTGCTTTTATATTCTGCTGCAGTAACCAATTTTATTGTTTTTTAATTATTTTCTTCACTGGCTTGAAGATTACACCTTCCATTTTTATTTTTGTTGAAGTAGTCATTAACAACCTGCTTCTTATGTCTGACAGAGAGGTACAGACACATGGCAGAGGTTACTTTATTTCATAATTCATTCTTTTCATCTGCATAAAAAAGTAACCAAATCACAGTTTTTTTGGTGTGAAAATCTTCAGCAAAGAGCCTCAGAACCTTCCACCGAGTGCAGCTGTGCCAGAACATTCCACTGTCAGTGGCGTAGACCACACATCCCTGCTCCCCACGAAATGGTCTGCTAATAACTGTACTTCTCTTTCACCTGCTTCAAGGTTAGTGCTGCCTCTTTTCTGTATTTTATTTTATAAACTGTTCTTATTTTTATATCTGGTGGCATAAAACCTCAATCCTTTATTTTAGATATTACCAGGACGTTGACACGGACGCCTCTACAGGTGATCCAAAGCTGTTGTTCAGTCCTGCTCCTGGATTTTCTCATGGATTTCTTTGGGCACCTTTTGCTTTTGTTTTGAATCCTCATTCTCTGAGTGCAGATGGTTTCCTTATTGACAGTACACTAGCATCTCTCTGTTGCATATCTATTTGTTAGTTAAAACTTTTAGGAAAATCTTAAACTTTTCCTGCTGATTGAAAAATAAAAATATGGCTTGGAGCAGGCAGGTGTGTGGGTCATGTGCATTACAGGTGTGCCTCTCGCCATTTCTATGAAGAGCCTCCCTTCCCCCAGTCCCCGCCTCATCCCGTTGCTGGTATAGTGTTGTGGGAGCCTCTGCTCAGGCTAGGCAACCTTGACCTACAGGCAAGACAGACCCTCGCCTGTGTGTCTCACTCAGCTCGGATGCCCCCAGGGCATGCTTCCCTTTCAAACAGAACTTGCTTGTTCAGAAATTCAATTGCTCTCATCACCTCCTCATACTTTCTTTAAGCCACACAGACTTGTACTGTGTCAGTCTTGAGTAGTGTTGAGCTCACCTCACAGAGCAATGCAGCCTCTAGAGAGGACAGGTCTGCGTCCCGTCCCACCCCACAGTGTTCCTTCTCCTCTGTGTTCTGATGTTGACGCCCTTGACTGCTTTTTCTTTGTGAGGCCGTATGTGATAGTTTTCCAGCTCCAGTTTTCATAGTTCCGGTGATGTGTTTCCCAAGAGGTGCACAGTTTTGCCAGCCCTCTGGTGATGTTTTCAGTTCTGTAATTGTTTTTGATATCGTTTATGGCATCTCTTTTCTCTCGAAAGCTCTTCCTTAGAATAGATAATTCATTTCAATTTTAACATAAAAGTAGATATGGATGTGAACTTTGTCTCCTTGAATGATTTTCAGTGTATATATTATTATTTCTGAGTACATAGCAAACCAATATCCAATGTTACAGGACACTTTTAGATTTTTTTCTGAAGGAAAATGCTTTGACATTTCAAATAGTTTTTAAAGTTTAATATTAGAAATGTATTTATTCTCAAGATGTTATGCTTGCATACATCTTCATTTTACTATGCAGGCAAAATGAAAGTATAGATACAATTATTAGAAGTGACTTACATTTCCAGTGGCTTAGACAAACACACACATGCACACATGTTTTGTCACATTCATGTGCAACTTGAACAACTTTAATTTGGCTATAACTAATTGTATGGTGTGAATATTCTAGAATTTTAACATTTTATACTGTTATCTTATTTTTGATTTTTCATGTTTCAATGTTTTTACAAACTGTGTGAATCCTAAATCCAGAGCCCAGGGAATTATTACAAAATGATCACAGCCCTGAAATGTCGCTCTTCCAGCAGCAAAAAATTCATCTCCCACCTACTTCAAACCACTCTACCCTCCCCGAAGGCAACCTCTTTCCTACTCCCAACACTGCAGTTTAGTTGCATCTATTTATAAACAACTGACAGATATAATAAATAGTATGGTTGTTGTCTGTTTCTGAGTTTTCTTGGGGAAGATGTGACTTAGTCTTGAATTATTTTTCTGAGATTCTTTGAAAAAATTTGGAATTTTGTTTTTGTGTTTTATGTGAAAAGACAGAAAGTGACATGACAAGCACTTCCAGTTTCTATTTCAAAATAAGGAAGAACACGCCCAGTGACTTACTATGTCCGTATTAAAAAGAGGTCAGTCGGAGGCTGGGGCGGCGCCGGCGCGGGGGTCGCGGCCATGTCACGACGTGGACACTTGCCCGAGGTGCTGGGGTCCGAGGCTGCTTCTCTTTCTCCGAGTTGCCGGGGTCCGAGGCTGCTTCTCTTGTCTCCGAGTGCCCTGACCAGGCCTCCTGGGAGCTGCGGGAGACCCGCGGCCCTGCTGAGCCGGGCGGAGCCGCATCCTCCACAGACTCCCGCGCTGGCCGCTCCGGAACCGGAAACAGCAAGGCGAGCGCGTCACTGACGCCGAGGATCGAACGGGTGTTTCAGTCTCACCTGCTGCAGAGGCTCCGTGTCGCCAGCGGAAACGCGCTTTGTTGCTGCATCATAGCTCGAGCGGGTTATTGACACACGTCCCATATTTTACGAGGACTGCAGACCCCGAGGCCTGAATAACCCTCACTCTTTCCTCTGCCTGCTCGGAGCTTTGACGGGTGGACTCCCCTCCCTCATGCAACAGCAATGCGAGATCAGCTTACAGTTTCTAAGATATTTTGTGTCACCTACAGTGGCCATAGGATGAATAACCCACACGTACCTATGCCCCAGCTCCGTGGAAGGTACAGGCAGGAAAGGCCGGCAGGGCCGTGCTGTGCAGGTTGGAGACCGTGTGGCCGGGGTCCCATCATCATGGCCTTCCCTCGCGGTTCCCCCTCTCACCAAGACTGCCCTCAGATCCTCTGCCCGACGATCCTCTGCCCGCAGCCACAGTGCCGCTGCGACCCGAACCTGCACAAGCTCCCAGACCCCTCTTCTGAAAGCCGAGGCCACACAGGGGCTCAGCCCCGCCGGAGCTCCCCCTGCCTCCCTCTCTGACGCCTCCTCCGCTTTCTTTCAGTCTGGGAGTAAGAAGCATTTATTTTACATGTGAGAAAAGTGTTTTATATGAAATAAGGAAAGGAAGCCATGTGCTAAGATGTAATAATACATTATTAAATTAACATGATTCAGATACCACTACTTGGGGTCTTTAGTGTAACAGCCAAGAAACGAGTATGGGTTGAATAGTGAAGTTATCCGAAAAATATTTCAAAGGTGCAGAGCCAATCAATCCATGTGTTCAAGGTGATGGGTACGGATACACCTACGTAGAAATCAGCTCATATCTAATTAGCACTCATAGGGCCCTAGCAATTCTGGCAGCTCCCCGAGACCCACATCGCAGCACCAGGGTGGCGTCCAAGCTGAGCTCTGCCCACGGAGAGAACCACCTGTGTCCCACGCTCCTCTGCGTGTGCAGGTGAGTGCAGGGGCCCGGGCTGAGTCTCTCTGTAGCAAATGCTCAACCCTCAGGTTTACAGAACAAAGATGTCTGCTCAGCACCAGTCAGGGGTGTGGGGTTTTCCCTAGAACATGGCGGCTGGACCTTCCTGTGTGAACAAGGTCTCCACAAATGGCAAACAGCAAAAGGCTGCTGTTTCCTGCTGGGAAATCTCTTCCTTGGGAAACACATACACACACGCACACACACACACACACACAGAAAAAACAAAACAACAACAACAACAACAAAAAACCAGGTGTTAATTTTATGGAATGAATATGAACTCAACAAAACCCTCAACTTTTTTGAACATAATTGGTGTGATTTTATTTTAGTTAGTGGGACTGACTGGAGTCTCTGCTCACCTGGCTACCAGCATGGGGCCTGACCCTGGGTTTCACAGCCATGGACAACTGTGTGCTACAGTCTTCCCAGCAACTGTCCTTTGCAGAGATGAATTATTCAGGATTATCACACTGAGCGTTTCATTCAAGTATGAGGTTTGCTGCAAATTCACTCCCTTGAAAAAGAAAATAGTGTTCTTGCTACATGTCCTCTCTTTCTGCCTCCGTAAAAGACAACACTCAGCTTTGAACTGAAATTCAAGCTAAAAAATTCAATATGAGAAACATGTTGCAAACATATAAAACGTATTATGTGAACTTTTTATTCTGTCTCCAATATACCCAAAGAACAAAGGAACAATTGTTTTCCAATAGAATGCTTTGCTTAGGTTTTAAATAATGGCAGATTTACAAACTACTTTTAGGAAAAGGCACAAGAAAAAGGGCAAGTTAAGTGAGTTTTCTGTGCAAACATTAAATGCAGGCGTTTGAAGGGGTTACCTCCCCATGACCTCATGCAGGCTCTGTCTAAAGAACCATTTGAGGTCGGGGATTGCAAGAAAAAAATGGCCTTTTTTGAGGCTGTTTATTGCTTTTACTGTTTAAGAGCAATTTTTTTCTACTCCCCAGGCACCAACAAAAGAACATTACAAGGGAAAATTGTTCTCCAGCAGCCTTTTAAATAATAGAGATTAGACACAGTAGCTGTAACCATGGCGCTTCTGGAAGCTTCCAGCTTACGGGCCTGTGGGTGTGGGCTGTGGACAGCCAGGTCACAGACACCCCTGCACACCTGCCCTGCCACGATTGTCCCCACCAGCCCTGTCCCCCCGCTGTCAGCTGCCTTCTGTCTTTCTGCCTCCTCTTGGCCACGTGGTTGCCCTAAGAATGCTCCTGCCCATGGTGAGAGCTGGCAGGTTCCTCTCACTTTGCACATCCTGCCAGCCAGTGTGGTCATGGAACTAGGTTCTCAGAAGTGAAAAGATTCATGTGAAGTCATAAGAGGAAAGACTTCAGTTAATAGTTTTATCTTAGAGGAGACATAGAAATGCTGTGTTGATCATCGAAAGGAATGGGGAAATCTCTAAAAACGGATAAGGAATTTCAACATAAGCAGGGCGCAAACAACTGGATGTAGTGTGAGGCCTGGGGAGTCACAAGGAAAGGGTGACTGTAGTGTGTACATGTGTGTGCATCTGATACAGGTGTATGTGCAAACTCTGCGTGTCTGCCTCGCACATGCTTGTATGAATACACATGTACATTATATGTAGGTGTGCCCACAGGTATGTATGTGTGTACATGCATATATGCATGCTGTACAGATATGTGTGTGCACACGTATGTCCATATTTGTTTTTGCAGCAAGAAATAGAGACCTAATAAGCCAGACACTAAGGAAAATGAGAAGCAACCCCCTCGGAGTGCCGGGAGGAAGCGGGCAGAGGGGCCCAGGGAGAGGGAGGCTCTTCTGAGTGGGCCTTTCTCACAGTTTTCACAAAGCAAATAAATAATTTACACATTTAAATATTCAAATTAAAGCAATCTCTAAAATTGAATGCAAACAACGCATGAGCCTATACATCAACTTGATGACGTGACTGCTCAGATAAATTATTCAGTTTTTACAATTCCTCCCTTCGCAGAATAAATTCTAAACCAAAAAATTAAAATTAACTCAGACATTATATTCTGGTGCTGGCACTAGTGTAATAATTCTTAAGCTCTTATATACATTGTAGAATAGAGAAACTCAGTGAGTGTATTGAGCTGGTAGAAACTAGGATGCTTACCGTGGGAGGAAATGGGGGTGAGTGGAGGAGGGCGAGAAAGAGCTCTGTGGGAATTGGGGGTATCGTGATTGAAGGTGTGCACCTGAGAGTTGGTGATTAAGACATACTGCACATATGTGTGTGTGTGCACGTAGACATAAACACACGTGCTCAAATCCATGTCTGAACATATGTTTACATGGGAATGATATAGTTGCGTATGCATACACATGTTGTTATAGATTTTATTTTATTTTATTATTATTTTTTTTGAGGCAGAGTCTCGCTCTGTCTCCCAGGCTGGAGTGCAGTGGCGCAATCTCAGCTCACTGCAAGCTCCGCCTCCTGGGTTCACGCCTTTCTCCTGCCTCAGCCTCCCAAGTAGCTGGGACTACAGGCACCTGCCACCTCACCCGGCTAATTTTTTGTGTTTTTAGTAGAGATGGGGTTTCACCGTGTTAGCCAGGATGGTCTCAATCTCCTGACCTCATGATCCGCCCACCTCAGCCTCCCAAAGTGCTGGGATTACAAGCGTGAGCCACAGTGCCCAGTCATATATTTTATTATGTATACTTTGTTGTGTATAATTTATGCATCAGTCTATGGATGGGTAGATCCATGGAATGATGAGGCCCTTCTCTGGGGACCATCTTAAACACACACCGTACCTGTGTGCAGCTGGGAAGGTCCTGTATGCTCCGTGCACATGACGTGTCTCAGTAACTTGTATTTCTCACGCAATGTCAGTGATGTTTGCCTACATGGTGATATAAAATGACTAGACACTAACTCCTATGAATATGCAGCTTGTGTTTGGTTATGCTGGCAGCTCTTAGTCAGGGGTGCTTTGTCCCCCGGGGATCATCTGCAGTTCGCAGGGAAGCCCAGAAGCAAGGCGTTCTCAGGCCCCAGCACACACACAGCCCACACCTGGGCAGACCCCTCGTAAACTGCAGAGAACCAGGGACACGAAGAGGAAGAAGCTGAAGAAATAAAGCCGGGTCCCTACAAAGGAGCAAGTATAATTACAGTGAGCTTGTCTGCAGAAACCACACAAGCCAGAAAAAAATAGAGTGAAATATTTAACGTGTTGGAAGAAAAGAGAAAACAACTCTAGAATGGTATATTCAGTAAAATAATTAGCAAAAGTGAAAAAAAAGTAAAGACTTTCTCAGAGAAACAAAAACTGAGAAAACTCATCATCAACAAAAACCTTCACTGCAAAGAAATATTAAGAGAAATTCTACATGAAGAAGGAAAATAATAGATGAGAAAGTCAAATCTATAAAGAGAGGGGAAGCACTGGAGAAAGCAAATAGAAAATACTTTATTTTTCTTATTCTTGATATAATAACTTTTTGCTCAAAATAAAAATATTAACAATGTGTGTGGTGGGCACGGTTCACGGGTCAATGTGAATGACAGTGCGTGGTGGGCACGGCTCACAGGTCAATGTGAATGACAGTGTGTGGTGGGCACGACTCACGGGTCAGTGTGAATGACAGTGTGTGGTGGGCACGGTTCAGGGGTCAATGTGAATGGCAGTGTGTGGTGGGCACGGCTCACGGGTCAATGTGAATGGCAGTGTGTGGTGGGCACGGCTCACGGGTCAATGTGAATGGCAGTGTGTGGTGGGCACGGCTCACGGGTCAATGTGAATGGCAGTGCGTGGTGGGCACGGCTCATGGGTTAAAGTGAATGACAGAAATGTAAGGGGCAGGAGGGAACATTGGGAGACTCTAAGATGCTTGGGCCAGGTGTGGTGGTTCTTGCCTGTAATCCTAACAATTTGGGAGGCTGAGGCAGGTGAATCACTTGAGGTCAGGAGTTCAAGGCCAGCTTGGCCAACATGGTAAAATCCCTTCTCCACTAAAAATACAAAAATTAGCCAGGTGTGGTGGCACATGCCTGTAATTGCAGCTACTTGGGAGGCAGAGGCAGGAGAATTGCTTGAACCTGGGAGGCGGAGGTAACAGTGAGCCAAGATCACACCATTGCACTCTAGCCTGGATGACAAGAGCAAGACTCCATCTCAAAAAAAAAAAAAAAAAAAAAAAAAAGACTGCTAAGATGCTTGGATTACCTGTGAAGTGGCACAGTGCTATGTGAATTTGGGCATAGATTATTTATAAATGTATACATTAAAAACTCTAAGAATGCCAATATGATTTTTTTTTAAAGAAATGTAATTGATATGCTAAAGAAGAGAGAAAACGGAATCTTATAAGTTGCTTGATCAAAATCAAAGGAGTTGGAAATGATGACTCACACTTGAAATCCCAGTGAAGATCACTTGAGGCCAGAAGCTCAAGACCGGTCTGGGCAACATAGCGAGACCTCATTTCTGAAAAGTTAAAAAAGAACACAAACAATTGGCCAAGAATGTGGCGAATGCCTGCAGTCCCAGCTACTCTGGAGGCTGAGGCAGGAGGATCCACTTGAGCCCAGGAGTTTGAGGCTGTGGCAAGTCCTGATTGCACCACTGCACTCCAGTCAAAGGAGTCCGAAGAGAGAGAGACAGAGAGAAAGAGAGAAAGAAAAGAAAAATTGCAGTGAATTGAATACAGTTAACTTGTTAGATATTAATTCAGCTGCATCCATCATCACTTTATGCATTATCCAAGTATGCCAATTAAAAGACTGAGAATGTCAGAGTGGATTAAAAATACCCAATATTGTTAAAATGTCAATCTTTCCAACATGATCTATAGCTTCAATACAATTCAAATAAAAATCTCAACAAGTTATTTTGTACATATTGGCGACCTCCTTCTAAAACCTATATGTCGACCAAAAGACCCAGGGTAGCCAGCACCATATTGAAGAAAGCAAAGTTGGAAGAATTGCACCACCTGGCTTCAAGATCTGCTGTCAAACCACAGTCATCAAGATGGTACAGTCCTGATGGAAGAATAGGCACATAAACCAACGAAACACAATAGATAATCCAGAAACAGATGCACACAGTACAGTTGGCTAATCTTTGGCAAATGAGCAAAGGCATTCAATGGGGAGAGAATGGTCCTGGAAGTCAGTGGTGCTGGAACAGGCCGGTGCTCACATGCGGAGGAGGGGCCAGGACAAGCCTATGCCTTTCATCAAAATTAGTTCAAAATCATCACAGACCTCAATGTAAACCCAAAGCCATATAATTTTTAGGGAAAATACAGGTGAAAATCTAGGCGTCCTTGAGTTCGCCAATGAGTTTTAGATACAACACTAAAAGCACAATCAATTTTTAAAAATTGATAAATTGGCCTTTAGTAACTCTAAAATCTTCTACTCAGAACAACACTGTTGAGAGAATAAATAGACAAGCCACACACTAGGAGCAACAAAGATGTTCTTACAGGCAAGCGGAAGAGCAAGCCTGCTATGACAGTGCAATGGAATATCATCCAGCAATAAAAATAAATGAGCTGTCAGGCCTTGAATAGACATGGAGGAAGCTTCCGTGTATGTTACTAGGTGAAAGAAGCCAGTTTGGAAAGGTCACGTTGTGTGACTCCAATCACAGGGCACTCTGGAAAAGCTGTGGAGACGGCCACAGGTCAATGGCTGCAGGACAGGCAACGGCCGTGGAGACGGCCAAAGGGTCAACGGCTGCAGGAAAGGCAAAGGCTATAGAGATGACCAAAAGTCAACGGCTGCAGGAAAGGCAAAGGCCGTGGAGACGACCAAAAGTCAACGGCTGCAGGAAAGGCAAAGGCCGTGGAGACGACCAAAAGTCAACGGCTGCGGGAAAGGCAAAGGCCGTGGAGACGGCCAAAAGTCAACGGCTGCGGGAAAGGCAAAGGCCGTGGAGACGGCCAAAGGTCAACGGCTGCGGGAAAGGCAAAGGCCGTGGAGACGGCCAAAGGTCAACGGCTGCAGGAAAGGCAAAGGCCGTGGAGACGGCCAAAGGTCAACGGCTGCAGGAAAGGCAAAGGCCGTGGAGACGGCCAAAGGTCAACGGCTGCAGGAAAGGCAAAGGCCGTGGAGACGGCCAAAGGTCAACGGCTGCAGGAAAGGCAAAGGCCGTGGAGACGGCCAAAGGTCAACGGCTGCAGGAAAGGCAAAGGCTGTGGAGACGGCCAAAGGTCAATGGCTGCAGGAAAGGCAAAGGCTGTGGAGACGGCCAAAGGTCAATGGCTGCAGGAAAGGCAAAGGCTGTGGAGACGGCCAAAGGGTCAACAGCTGAAGGAAAGGCAAGGGCTGTAGAGACAGCCAAAGGGTCAATAGCTGCAGGGGTGGGTGGCAGAGGACAAGGTCCGGCCACAGCCAGGAGGAGCCTCGTGTGGCCTCTGTCAGCTCAGTGTGATGTGGCCCCAAATAGAACCCAGGAACAGAAAGAAGGACCCTGTATAAAAACAAGGGCAATCTGAATAAACCATGGGCTTTAGTAATAATGTTGTGTCAATATCGTTCATTAATTGTAACGAATGATTTACACTAATGTCAGATGGTAAGAAAAGAGGAATTTGCATGGACCCATGGGAATCCTCTGTACAACGGTCCACTTTGAAAAAAAAAAATCCATATCCATTAATCCAAGTGCCAAAACGATAACATTCCGGAGATGCTATGAAAGGGACAGGACCCGAAGGTGATCAATGGTCATGAAAGAGAACCCAAGGGGACTTGTCAGCACAGCAGACAACCCAGAACCCAACGCCCCGTGAGATCCGCATTCAGGTCTCCACAGCGGAACGTGAAAGGGACATGGGATTCTGCTCAAGTCGGGAAAAAATACAGACATTAATTAGTTATAGAAATTGTGTAAATAAACATAATGCGAGTGAACTTTAGAGCAATCAAAATCAACATGTTAATAAAATCTTTAAAAATATTTCATTCATTTAGTGGATTTTGAGTAAGTAGGGATCAAACTGTATAATGAGTGTTAAACATGATATAGAATAGCAAATATAAGTCATAACAACAATTGCAATTAACATGAATTGGTTAAGTTTATCAATTTATCAGTTAAAATATAGAAGGTCTAATGTGAGAGTAATAAGAAAAATATCCCACAAAATACTGGAGAAATGTAAAATGAAGAGGTATACATAGGTTGAAAAAAAAAAAGGATGTTAAAAGGGGGCACAAACGTAATAAAAATAAAGCCAGTATAATAAACTTTACATCTTGAAGGTAATCTCAAAATGCTGTCATGAAAGACAAAGGGAGAAGTTAGTGAGAGAAACAGTGGCGCAGTAACACATAGATTCAGTAAACAGGGTTGCATGTAGTAACAGAACCAGGAATATTTAAAGCAATAACTTAGATAATTGCATGCAGGAAAATACTATCATTACTTGTATTTGGATATTTGAAATATGCTTTTCTGATCCAGCAGATAAAAATAAATATATAAAATATTCAAATACTATAATTATTAAAATAATGTTATTTATAATGAGAGCACCCTACTTAGTTCTGTAAGACTCCCTGGGTATGAGTTAAGCATAAGTAACCCTCATTTAAACACAGTTTATACATTCTTAGGTATATTAAGAACACAGAAGGCAAAGCCGAGGTTGTTGAAAGGGAGATGAATGTCACCGTCCTCGGCAGCAGGATTTGGTGGAATTGAGAGGGAGGCGAATGTCACCATCCTTGGCAGCAGGATTCGGTGGAGTTGAGAGGGAGTTTAAAGATGACACATCCTGAGTGTTTAAAGTGTGGAGTCAAAAGATACAGGCATGAAGAAATACAGCAAAGGAGGTTTACTTAATTTTAATAAGTAACAAAAAATTAAAATTGATGGAAAACAAACTGCAAGGATGGAGAACAGGAGATGAAGGCACTAAACCACTTCCCCACGTGAACTAAAGTGGGCAGGACGTTGTGCTCACGTCTGTCTGCTTCATTCTAGAATAGTGCCAGGTACACGCACTTGTTGAAGGAGTGGCTGAAAAGGATGGAAATACAGACATACTTGGTTAACGGTATCTGATTTCAGCTGCTTCGAGTGTGGCTAGCTAGTTGCTCTAAGATCTAGTGCATTAAGAGACAGAATTGTGATATGTTCCTGGTTTCAAAGCAGGTGGGAGAGACCTCACAGGGCAGCTGGAAGAAATGTGGTAGAAGTGCCTGTGTACACACTGGGAGAAGCACCTGCATGCACACCGGGAGAAGTACCTGTGTGCACACTGGGAGAAGTGCTTGCGTGCACACCGGGAGAAGTGCGGGCATCACACAGGGAGAAGTGCCCGGGTGCACACCGGGAGAAGTTCCTGCGTGCACACTAGGAGAAGTGCGGGCATCACACAGGGAAAAGTGCCTGCATGCACACCGGGAGAAGTGCCTGCATGCACACCGGGAGAAGTGCCTGGGTGCACACCGGGAGAAGTGCCTGGGTGCACACCGGGAGAAGTGCCTGCATGCACACTGGGAGAAATGCCTGGGTGCACACCGGGAGAAATGCGGGCATGCACACAGGAAAAAGTGCCTGCATGCACACCGGGAGAAGTGCCTGGGTGCACACCGGGAGAAGTGCCTGAGTGCACACCGGGAGAAGTGCCTGGGTGCACACCGGGAGAAATGCGGGCATGCACACAGGAAAAAGTGCCTGCATGCACACCGGGAGAAGTGCCTGAGTGCACACCGGGAGAAGTGTGGGCATGCACACCGGGAGAAGTGCCTGAGTGCACACCCGGAGAAGTGTGGGCATGCACACCGGGAGAAGTGCCTGTGTGCACACTGGGGCTGGCACTTTGAGGCTGGGTCCACTGCAGACCAAGAGGGAGTGGGTGTCGGTGGTGATGTCAGAACCTTCAGCATCCTGCGCCTCAGTCAATCAAGATACAGCAGCGTAAGAATGGGATTTCAGCAGGAATCTGAGACCCTCAAGGGCCTAAAAGGATTTTAGCTGGGACCAAACTGGCCTCCCAGCGGATGTTGGAAAACTATCTCTGAAGGAACATTTTCCCAGCCCACACTTACCCCAGAGATGCCCAGCCCAGGGAAATCAATCAGTAAACTCACAGGCAAGATTTGCCAACTCAGAAACGATACAAACTGTAAACACTAGACTCAGACACCAAGAAATGAGGCTATAAATTCTCTGTGTGAAGATAATGCCGTCAAGAACATGCAGTTAACTCCTGCGTTTTACATCCAGTGTGAAACAATCGAAGATAACAATCGAAGATAATTAGAAGATTATCAAAGACAATTCAAATCACCAGCCAACTTGAATTTCCTTTTCATGGGAAAACATGAGAAGAAAAACAACAACAGAGAAAAGACAGCATAGCGTACTTAGAGGACATCCAAATCATGGAACTATGAGATGGGCTTAAAAATGACCACTGAATATTTCTGAATATTTAAGCTAGTGAGAGCATTAAATGACAAAATAGGGAATTTAGTTTAAAACTGGAAGATATTCCTAAAAGATTAAAATGCTAAATCTAGAATTGATCTATTCTTCAACGTGTTTAACAGATTAAGCACAGCACAAGAAAAACTTGGGAAACTGGAAAACATAGAAGAAATATATTCAGACTGAAACACTCAAACTCAACATGAGTCCAGGCACAGATTCCAGAAGTGCCATGAAACCAAAGCAGAGTATTAAACATGCAAAAATGCACACATGCATGCATTTATTTTGGGGTGAAAATGCCCGAAAATCAAAGACAGAGGGAAAAACTAGATAAAAATCAAACAACTTCTAAAATTAAGCAACAGCATCTAGAAGACAATGGAATTTCCCCAAAATACAAAATTTTAAAAATAGAAACAAATGGAAGTCCCATATCAGTAAAAATATATTTTGAAAATAAAATTAAAAATAAAACAATGTGTACAAACAAGAATCCTAAGATAAATACTAAATTTTAAAATAAATACTACAAGGCTTTTCTTAAGGCAGAAAGAAATTCACCCAAGAAGCACCATGGAGATTTAAAAGTGCATAAAGTTCATCAAAAGGGGAAATATGTGCACACAGCTAAATAAATATTGATGGCATAAAGGAGTCTGACATAAATGCAGAATAAACTACAACAAAGTATAAAAAGAAGACTGCTGTAAACGCTCATCTTAGTGACTGAGAAAGAGAAAAGACAAGTCACACCTGCTTCCAAAATAAATAGAAGGCAGGCAAGAATTGAAATTACTGAATTATAAAACTTGTATTTATTAAAGAGAATGAACGAAACCAAACATTATTTCTTGAATAGGATTAATAAATCCTACATATTTCTAGTGAGAATGAGCAAGTTAAGGAGAGAGGGGACACGTAACCAACAGCAGGAGTGAACGGGAAGTCGCTTGCAGTCCTGCAGGCATGAGTGTGGCTACCTGCACAGCTGCCCTGTTCTGGGCCTGTGGCTCACAGATGCCCAGAGGATAGAGATGGCCCCACCTGACCAGAAGCTTGACAAAGAGGGGACAAGGCAGGCATGGAAAACACACCAATCTTCCTTAGAATTTTCAAGACCCAAGGATTTCACTAGTGGAGTCTATCATGTATTTAAGGAAGACATAATATTCCTCCCCCAAAAGATAAAAGAAAGCCTCCTCTATACAAATCATCAAGTATGGGATGCATGTGATCCACTTTTATGAGGTCAGCGAAACCTCAAAACCCAAACCTGGAAAGGTCATTACTAGAAAGCAAAATTACCAAAGACATCTTCACGTGAACAACACGATGAAAGACCTCAATCCACAGATCCAGAAAATCCTGGGAATTCGAAGCAGGATGAGCAAAAGTATCGTTTCACACCTGGGCATATTGTCATTGAGTCAATTCAAGCCAAAGACAAACAGGAAACCACTCCAGGGGGAGAGAAAGTCATTCTACCTGCAAAGGACAATTATTTCTCAGTGGAAATAATGGAAGCAGAGCAAACATATCTTCAAAGTGCAGAAAGAGGGTCCTTCAAGATCAAAGGTGCTCTGATCAAAGGGGCTCAAGATCAAAGGGGCTCATACACCTTCAGAAACTAGATATGTGTCACCAGCCGACTTGAATTTCCTCGACTTTAAGGAAAATAATGGCCATGGGAAGTTAAAGGCGGCAGGAGAAAGCTGCAGAGACCTCGCCCCTGCTCCAGGGCTGCTGCTGTGGAGTTCAGCCTCCCGCCCACTGGCCTGGGTGTCCAGGTGCAGGGCACAGACCACATGCTTTGAGGCCCTGGTGAGCTCCTTCTTGTCATCTGATTTCTCCCCAGAACCTGGAGCTGACCTCCAACTTTGTGCCAGGTGCTGTTCTGGGTGTGGAGTGAGTAGACAGCGAATCCTGTACCTGTAGCTCCTCAGACAACAGGCTCCGCGTCCACTGCTGCTGAGGAAGATGGCTTGCTGCCTTCTCAACACGTCTGAAGGAAAACAGAGACTTATTTATCTGATTCAAAGGATGACTTCAAAGGACATTGATTTATTTAGAGCAGGGGCTTGAGCGATGCCTGCACACTGGCATCACCTGGGGAGCTTCAGAAAGCACAGGTGCCTGGGACCCTCCCCTGAGGCCGACTTAAGGACTCTGGGCTGAAGCCTGGGCATAGATTTGGTGTCTTTTTAAAAATCTCCCCAGATGACTGTAATGAGCAGTCAAGGTGAGAACTATTGTTTTAGAAGAAGTAAAAGCAAATAAAAGAGTGGTTAGTATAAGACCAGCAGCCGTTTACATACAAATAAAAACAACACACACACTAGCCTGTGACCTGCTTGTCTTGATCTGGATAGAGACACTGAGAGTGGCAGGTGTCCTGCCCATGTCCGTGTGAGTCTCCATGAGTGCGGTTTCCAGGAGCTTTGCTGAGACGTGAGCGGTTTCCAGAAGTTTTACTGAGCTGCCCTTCGACATTTCCGTACCACTACTGCTGCCACCGCCCACGGCCCCCCAACCCCAGGTGCCTGTGACCCACTGCCGCTCTGTGACCCAGAGAAGCTTGAACACAGCCGTGGTTTAGAGGCCTTCCTTGTGATCCGCAGTCTCCATGGTGAATTCTAGGACCTTGCAGAGTTGCTTGCCTGGTTGGACATTATCTGTTCCAGTCCTGCCCTGAATGTCCTCAGAGAGGAGACAAACCTGAAAAGGGAAAGTGTCAGAGACGTGATGCCCTTGGGACCCCAGCCATCTGCTCTAGTGAGTCTGACTCAGAACAGGGTATAAGGAACATGGCTGTGCTTTGGCCAAGGATAGGCCTAGGTAGGGTGTTTACATCCTGAGACTCGGTGAGTTTAGAGCTCATGCGTATAATTTCACTTGTTATCACAGCAACATAGCCATAACATGGGAAGGCCACCACTTGGCCCTAAGCCACTATTGTCGGTAAAAGGTATAATTGCCCTGTTGACACTGTGCAGGTACTCTTGTGCCCAGAGAAAGTGAGAGCCAGAGCTGTCTGTCTTTGCAGACAGACAAGGGGGAGCCAAGACACAGCTCAGCTCACTCACGCCCAGAGAGAGAAAGAGTTAAGCTGCTGACCCTGAAGGCAGGGGAGAGCTGGCCGTGCAGCCAAGACAGGGCAGTGTGAGAGCTGTTGACGAGAGCTCCTGCTGAATAAACTCATCTTTCACTGGCCAATAGTCCCCTGAGTGTTCTTACTGCTCATCCACCCACTCCCTTTGGACCTCAGCATGGGCTGGAACCTGATCCCAAGCACGACACAGGGGAACTGGCCCCAGTGGCCCTCATCAGAACATTAATAAACTGGGGACAAAATTCACGGCCTTCCCCCACCATCAGGTGTTCTGAGATGTGGAGTGTAAAGAACCGCACCTGGAGGAGGCTCACCTGCTGCCTCGACAGGAAATCCAGCCGTGCAGTGCCAGGAGGCAGGAAGCCACACAGCAGGAACACAAGCCCATGGGGCCCCTCCTTTGGAGTAACAGGAGCTGATGAAGGCTGGAACCCTGGCTTCGGAGCCAGCAGTTGTGCTTCATAATTGAGCTTGGAAAATGCCACAGGAAGCCGCTCCCCAGAGTGACTGCACTTTCTGTGGGTCTGACAGGGTGCAGTTTGAGGATGAGGGAAGCAGAGCAGGCCACTCCGGATGCCTGGGGTTCAGCTGGGGCCGCCTCCTCACTGGACACCTGGGAGCATCATGGCTCCAGCACGGCTTCCCTGAGCACGCATGTCCTCAGATGTCACCACTGAAGTGTCAATACTGCATGTGTCCTGTTAATGATATATGACTCATGCTTATTTATTGTTTTATTAGTACAATTTTGAATATTATTGGCTTATACAGTAGCATGCTTGATTGAGTTCAAAGTAATATCAAATATAAAACCACCTACCATAATGAAAATCCATTTTGTTTTTGTTTCAAATACACTTCACATAGTTTGTTTGGAGGAGGCTTAGTTTCTGCCCACATCATGAGAGAAAGAGATCAAAGATAACCACTTAAAAATAGTATCATTATTGAATTTATTCTCAAAGTTAAAAAATATTAAAAGTAACCATCATTTAATAATACAATAAAACATTTGTTTTTCTCTCAGTATCATTACAATGTTAATTGGAAATATGGAGCCGTCATAGGAAACAATAAAAGCTTGTAATTACATTGATGTTTACGTGCTAAATATCTTCATTGTTGGGTAAAAATCATTTATCTATATTTAAATGTGATATATAACAACCCACATAGATGTTCTAAGCATTTATGGGAAGATATTTTTTAATCATCAGGATGTGGTTACAGTGCAGGCTGGGCTGTGGGGAAGCCGGGTCAACTCCTGGGACCCCATCAGAGCCCCTCCCAGCACTGGGACCCTGGAGGGAGGCCCCACCCCAGCTGTTCCTGAGTGATCTGGAGGGAGGTCCCACCCCGGCTGTTCCTCAGTGATCTGGAGGGAGGCCCCACCCCACTGTTCCTCAGTGATCTGGAGGGAGGCCCCACCCCACTGTTCCTGAGTGATCTGGAGGGAGGCCCCACCCCACTGTTCCTCAGTGATCTGGGGTTTGCTCTTGGGAACCTGGTCCAAGGACCCTGGCCCTGCAGAGCTCTGTTAATCTGTCTCCACCCAGGCCCTCATGGTCTCACCTCTGAGGTTCGGCTCAGAGTTCAAAACTCATGGAACCAGCTGAAAATGCCGCCCATCCACAGGGTCTCTTCAGACCACACGGGGCCATATTCCACAGTCTTTGGTGGGCCCCATTGTTCCTGGAACAGGAGGTAGGCGGAAGAGACCTTTGTCTGTGGAGCTTTCCTTGCCCGTCTGCATGGGCAATGGGGTCACTCACACAGGTGTGCTGTGGCCAGGTGAGCAGGTGGAGCTTCTCAGAGGGGCTCCTACCCCAGCACCAGCATCCCCTGGGGCTTATTCAAACGCACATTCCCAGGCTCCATTCCAGACCTCTCAGGGAATTGCACGCAGGTGAGGCCAGGCCCCCTGCGTAGCCCAGGTCCCCGGGCGGACTCTGGTGCCTCCTTGGGCTTTGGAGTCTCTGGGCTAAACCACAGCCTGGCGTCACAGTTGCGTGGGGTCACAGCTATGTGGGGCGATAGGCAGGGCTGCCACCTGCAGTGGCACAGCTGGGTTTCCTCCCCGGATCCTGTGAACCACACAACGCAAAGGCAAACACCTCTCTGGGTCTCAGCTGGTACAACTTATGTTTGTTCACCAAAAATAGTTGAGCCAATACCTGTACAGAAAAATAAACAGAAGACAAATCCAGCGTACACGGGATGTGTATCCTCTGTGATGTCCAACTAAGACAATTAGACGCATTGGCCACAGACACAATGTGAGCGTGTAGGTAAAATAGCATCTTGGGAACCACACGGAGGAATATTCCTCATAGATTCTGTTTCAGTAAAACCTGATTTAATAAAAAGCTGGCTCCGTTGTAAGCAAATTCACAGCTGAGCTGGTGAGAATCTCCCTCTCTCAAGGTAAACACCAGAGTTGTAAACCAACCAATTTGTTTGATATTGGTCAATACTAAGGGCTTTTTTCTATTAATTTAGAGAGAACTCAAATTCCAGCATCTTGAAATTGGGGATTTAACTTCTAAAGTTGATGAAAACCACTGTTTTCTCTGGTGTCTTTGCAAAGGCTTCAGTGAAGTCAACATATTCATAGCAGGAAGACCAAGGAAAGAAAACCCCTCAGCCTGTGGGCAGTCGGCCAATGAATGGAAAATAAGTCAAGGCCCTTAGAGAAAACTAATGGTACCCCCTCCACCCGGAATCCCCAGGAGACGAGAGGCCACCCCGCTCGCTGCCCACAAAGCTGGCAGTGAGGCACCCAAAGGACCCTGTTTAGGGCCATCCTGAGTGTGAGGGGGAGGTCACCTGGGGAAGGGCAGGGCCTGGCATCTCCTGAGGGCCGGGGCTGGAGTTTGGATCCTGGAGGGGGGAGGTCTGGAGCCAGCGTCCGCCTCCCTCATCCCTGAGGAAGACCCCAGAGCCCGATGTGAGACCAGGGACGGCATGGGGGACCTTCCTGGCCCTCCCATTGCACCAGGCACCACGACAGGAAAGATGGCCTGTCCATGTGTGGGAGTGAACTGTGAGCGGCCGCAAGCCCTCGTTCTGAGGGAGGGGCAGGCTGGTGTCCTGAGGGGCCCGTGCAGCTGGTGGCTGAGTTAGGACCGCGAGACCATCCGTCCTGGAAGGAGAATCTGGTTTCTGTGCATCCTTCAGTTTGATTCAGTGTGTCCGTAGTTAGGGCCTGATGCAGGTGATTTTCCTGTTCCGGCAGCTCCTGACTACCCCAAGCATTCCATTTAAGAACACACTGCCCTGTGCCCTCTCGTTTCTGAAACTCTTTGCTCAAAATCCCCTTGTGTGGGTGCTGCACCTCCCCTCCCTGCACCCTGATTTAGGCCAATGGCCCTGGCCAAGAACCAGGCTTGTTCTCTTGGAGAAATAGCAAGGGCCCTGGACTGGGCCAGTGAAATGGCCTCACACTGGACACTGGCTCCAGCTCTTCTGTTCCCCAGATGCTGGGGACCAGGCAGGGCCTCCAGGCAGGAGGTGGGAAGGTCCCCCCTCCATGTGAGCGTGAAGACAACCGAGGTTCCCAAAGCAGCTGCAGCCAGGACCCTGCACAGAGACCACAGCTCCTGCCTTGCACACGCTCCCCCAGCAGCCCGGTGCCCACCCCACCAGAAGCAGGCATCCAAGGACCACAGGACTTGGGGGGTCGGTGATGCGATGCTGGGGATGAAGACAAAGGAACAGACAATGCACACGTGCTCGGAAAGGCACCAGCAGGTGCAGGACAGAGTCAAAGCCAGGCAGCCGGGAGGCTTCGAGAGTCATGAATGTTTTGAGAAACATGAAGACGTGGAATCCACAGAACTTAAACAACTTAAACATTCACAGAATAAAAGTAGCTCTTATGAATTAAGAAGGTCATGGCAGAAAAACAAACTTCAGAATGAGCCTGGAAGATCCAGTGGAGAGCAAGACCCAGAAAACAGAAGGAAAGAAAGACGACAGGAAAAGGTGGGAAGGACTAGGAAAGAGGGAGGCTCAGCTGGGAAGTCACTCACATATCGGAAACCGCCCAGGAGAGAAGAGAGAGAGGTTGTGAAAGGCGTGACTCAAGCAAACTTCCAGCCGGCAGCCTTGTGATTGTCCTGTTCCAGGGGGCTTGCTGAATGCCCGGCCCATCCCAGGCCATCCTCCTAAAACCCCTTGGCACAGAGAAGCGGAGGCCACCATGAAAGCTTCACAGAGAAAACACAGCAGGCCGGGCACAAAGGATCCAGACCCAGACTTGCCTTGGAATTCTCTGTTGTGAGAACGAACACCGAACACTCCTGTCTTCAAGTTGAAAAGTAGACACGAAATAAGAAGGGTGAAAGATTTTCAATGTGGAAGTCTATATTTATGCAAATGATCAAATGGTGATCATGTTAGACGCACATGGATAAATGATTGCTTTTCATGACCCCTGAGAGAGAAGACTGAAGAAGAATCTTCACCAGGATCAGGAGCGAATGGAGGCAGGACTGGAGGCTGGGATGCGACCGACAGAAGGGAGGGCCCTGCCTGGGACCCAGCCCACAGTGGATGCTGAATTTCCTCAGACCCTGGGAGAAGGGAGGGACCTGCCTGGGTGCTGGCCCACAGTGGACCCTGAATTTCCTCAGAGCGTGCAGTGGCAGGAGGAGAAGTTCGCTCATCCACATGATGGAAAGATGGCCGCACATGTTCCCGTCTGCTCTGTGACTAGGGTCTTCGTCCGCAGGGACCTACAGGTCATCAATTGTGGGCGGACAGCGTTCCCACCCGGACTGGACCCACATGCGGGTGACCCGTCCCCAGGCTCACCAAGTCCGGTGGGCCCCAAGTGGCTATCTCAGGCCCTGAGAGCAGCTGGGGGGCTGCAGACCCCCTACTCCTCATTCCAGACGCGCCCGCTCTGGCAGCCCCAGGTCCCACGCCTGCCCCGTGGCCGCTGTTTTCTGCCCGATGCGCCATGCACAGCGCCGGCATTGCAGCCTCCCCACCCGGCATCCCGCATGGATTAATCTGCCCCCCAGCCCCGCAGGCCCTGCAGCAGCCCCAGAGTGAGAGGGAGCCCGCCGGCCCGCGCCTGTTCCTGTGATTTACAGGAGGGAGGGTGGGCTGTGGCTGTCGGGGGAGAAGTCAGGGAAGGCAGGGACCAGCGACGGAGGGGCCTGGCCTGCGAGGGAGGCCCCATGTCAGGTCTGGGTGGTGATTTCCCAGGTGTGCCCACGCGCAAGCATTGCCACAGTGCCAGCCGAGGATCTGCAGACTTCACTCTCCCCACGTTATACTTCAATCGCAAAAACTAAGAAAGAAAGAAAGAAATTGTAGTTTATTAAACATGGCTCATGGGAATCTTTTTTTTGTTTGAGTCTTTTTTGGTGATGAGTTTGTGTCATATGATTGATGTTAATTACCAACACATCATTGTTATACTGGTCTACTTTTTTTATTTTTGTTTTTTGAGGCAGGATCTTACTCTGTCGCCCAGGCTGGTGTGAAGTGGCCTAGTCAGGCTCACTGCAACCTCCGCCTCCCAGATTCAGTGGACCCTCCCCGCTCAGCCCCCAAGCAGCTGGGGCTAGAGGCGCCCACCACCATACCTGGCTAATTTTTAAATTTTTTGTAGAGACGAGGTTTTGCCATGTTGCCCGGGCTTCTCTCTGACTCTGAGCTCAAGCCATCCGGCTGACTCAGGCTCCCAAAGTGTCGGGATGACAGGTGTGAGCCACTGCGCCAGCCCTGTTCTTATTTTTAATAAAAATTAATCAATTTAGCAGGTTTTTAATTAAAATACACAAGAAAATTAAAATTGTTTATAAGTTTTATGAAAACTGTGGAACTTTTATTGGCACAACATTTAACTTAAATGTTAACTTACAGGAACTTGGCTTTTAAGCTCTTGAGACTTCTCACACGAGCAAATGTTAGGGCTTTTCTGTGCATGTAGCAAAGATTTGTAAAGTTTGTTTCATGTGTACTTTTCTTGTTTTGTGAATATCAAGATCATTTTAATGCATTTTATTTCTTTATTTTTATTCCTTTCACATTTTCTAGAAAAACTGTTAATGTGTGTGCTGACGTGACTCTCCCTCCACCCATCCACCCACCCATCCCTCTCTCATTTTCGATGCTTTCTTACCAAACTCTTTTCATCTTATGCTATTTTGCCATTTTAATAGTTGATATTCTCAGATTTTCTATGAAATAGATCAGATTGCTGCATATAATTACGTTTTATTTCTGATTTTTTCTTAACATATTTTATTCTTTGGGCAGCAGGTACTCCATTACCTAATTTTAGTGAGAATTGTGCAATAATCACACCCAGGTTTCCAAAAGATGCTCCTGGGAAGCGAAGGCCATTTATCCCCTTCTTGCTTAGCAGAAATGGCTGTGGAACCTTTCTCAGTAAACACTTTTCCCGAGTCGTTTCAAACCATCTTACGAGGTTTGCCTTTAGCTTTTAACTCTGTTAATTTTTAAATGTTAGCCCACTCTAAATTCTTGACATGAATATTATTAATGATGACGCATTATTACCTAATGAGGAAGATTAATGCATCGTAAAGATTGTTTAAGTTAATTGTGGATTTGGGTGTCTGTATGGAAACACTGCATGTACCCATTATTTCCTTTCAGCTCTGGTGGAAGAGCATTTGTCTACACAGTGTTGCGAGCAGAGTTGGGGCAGCTTCCGGGCTGTGAGGACACGCGGAGGATGAGGGCGGAGGGCACGGTTTTGCCTTGTCTTTCCCCTGGTCCAGGGCTCCAGCAGGTGAGAATCACTGTTCACCCATCTCTGAAGCCTTTGGGGTCTCCTGCTGGCACTGCATGGCAGCGTCCCCATGTCCATTCGAGGAGCCCCAGGCAGGGGAGAGAGCTTGTCCCTGTAGTTAATCCCTTAACAGATGGAAGCTGGGGGTGTCCATCATGAGTTCACAGAAAATCAGGTCCACGGGGGGCCGTGCACAAAAGGTCACCTCCATGGGGGGGCCACACACGGAAAATCAGGTCCACGGGGAGCCGTGGACGAAAGGTCACCTCCATGGGGGGCCACATATGGAAAATCAGGTCCACAGGGGGCCGTGGACGAAAAGTCACGTCCATGGGAGGGGCACACATGGAAAATCAGGTCCACGGGGGGCCGTGGACGAAAGGTCACGTCCATGGCAGGGGCACACACGGAAAATCAGGTCCACAGGGGGCCATGGACGAAAGGTCACGTCCATGGGAGGCCACACATGGAAGGTCAGGTCCACAGCAGGGTGCTCACAAAAGGTCAGGTCCACGGGGGCCATACACAGAAGGTCCGGTCCATGGGGGGGATGCACATGGAACGTCAGGTCCAAGCAGCAGCCGGTAGAGGCAGCCGGGAGGGCAGAGGGTGGGCCAGGTCTTCTCTGCAGCCTGGCTGCAGCGGAAACATGGCCTCCTGCAGCCATGAGGAAGATTAGGCCTCCTGGGACACCCATCCCAAGCCTCCTACAGTGCCCTCCAGCACCAGGCACAACAGGGCTGTCAGGGGCACCTCTCTCAGCAACCTCGTTCATCCGTGGAAAGAGCTGGAGTGACGCAGAAGTCAGGCGGGTTTCAGGCGCCACGTCTGCTGCCCTGCTCTGGTACAGAGACCTGCAAGCAGGGCTGCTCCTAATTAAACACAGGAGCTTTCACTGCAAACCAGGACCAGCGCCCTACCATGCATCGCCATCAAATTCTGCAGGAGGGAAGACAGATGTCAGGGGGGCGATTATCTCACTAAGCAACTTTAAATCACCATGGGATGAAGGAACCCCAGGGGTGCCACCCACTTCATCTCAACACATGCTCAGAGATCATCGGAGCTCAGCCTGGTGTGTTCACTTCACAGCACTTTAAATCATTTCAACATTGCCTCTCCCAAACCGAGCTCACTGAAAACATATTTAGCCTGTCTTTGGCTTGTGCCACGTGCCCTGGTTTTCAAGATGCAGCTGTGAATATAAACGAGAAGACCACATACAAATCCCAGATCAACAGCCACTCGGCCTGTTAGGGAAGCGCATTTACCCACCACCCACCCTGGCTGGTCGCCCTCCGTGGGCCCCAGGTCCTCCCTTGCATGTGGAGTGTAGACAGACACCTGCCATGTCCATCTCAGGCCCCACGGCTGTGTCCTGTCTTTCTCCAAGTTAGAGGGTGTGGTGGGGACCCGTGTGCATGGCAGGCTGCAGCATTTCAGGCACGTGAAGGCTGGCAGCCCCCTCGGTGCAGCTCACTGAGAGGAGGAAGGATGTGTGCGTCCTTCAGGAAAAAATCCCCACAAGCAAAGTTCTCCGGAGCCCAGCGCCATCCCTTATGTCATCTGTTATTTTCCACCACACTAAAGACAGTGCCATTTCCCCAGCAGAAGAGATCACAATCTTACAGCTCCCAAGCTCGACCATCTAACCCCATCTGAGCTCTGTGAAAGGAGCGTTGAAGAGAGACATCACAAGGCCACACTCTTGGCAAGACCTCTCCAGCAGAAGTCAGTAATGTTCCTTTTCAGTGAAGCAGATGTATTTCCAACAGGAAAGCGTCCCTCACAGTGAAGTGAAGAGCTTTCCATCGGATCTCATCAGAATTGAAGATGCCACATGAGGGTGGTGCAAATGCACCTGCTACTTCTGCGTAATGAGCAAGGTTTCTCCAGGCCAGCATATCCCCCACCAGCCAAACGGCTTTCAGAAAACTCTCTACTCTATCAAAGAGAGTTTAGTGGGAAGCACAGCAATTTGTGCTCATCCCACAAAACATAGCTTTGTATGTGAGTCTTCTTTGCATCTGTAGTCATCTCGGGATCTTTAGAACCACAGGGCTCTGCTCAAGGGGCAGGCACACCACGTGGCGGAATGTGAGCAAAAAGTCCAGGCACTGCTCACTTCTACGTTTTTCCTCATTCCCCCTCTTTCTTAGGTACCCACATGCAGAAACACCTATAGAAAGGCTACAGTTAAGGCCATCCGTCAGTGGAGAACACTGAACCAAAATATAATTTCCCCAAAATGCATGGCAATGTGAAAAAAGGCATGAAATTACACATCCTCTTGCTCCCAGTGAAAATTTGAAGCAGCATCTCTTAGAGCCCTGGGCTAAGAGAAGTGAATGACAAGAACCTTGTAAAAACCCAGGCACAGTGGCTCACACCTATAACCCCAGCGCTTTGGGAGGTTGAGGCAGGAGGAGCCTAGAGTTCAAGACCAGCCTGGGCTACACAGAGTGAGACCCAGTGTCTACCCCACCCCCCAAAAAAAAGAACTTTCTGAGGTAGGAGACAATAGGATACATCACCTCCGGGACAGAGCTAATTTTACTGTGCCCCTTCAACTTTGTTTTTGGTCTCCTGAATGCTGGAGCTCCCACACAGACCTCAGGATCCTCCAGCTGGCTCTAGCTGCGCTGCAGGGTCTCACTAACTCAGGAGAGGAGTCAAACGCTGTGAGAAGTCCTACCTCGGCACTGCAGGGCTGTGCACAGATCAGCCACAGTGTTCACTGCACACCGCAGTGTGTTGACGGCATGTGATGAAAGTTGCTTTAAATAACTCCCACAAATCAAATTGTCACAAGATCTCATTTCTGCATCCTCTTACATCTTATTAATCAGCTTCCCAACTTGATTTTTCTCAGGAGCAATCAGTCAGCAATTATCCCCACGTATACACGAATCATTTCTCCAGGCTATTTATATTTGAGATAAATTAAAATAAAGTATAACTCCAAAGGAATAATTTTGCACTTAACAAACTTTCCAGAAGTTCCATGTCACGATGCGTGGTATCCCCACAGTGTGGCCGTAGACCCTCTGTCCACCTCCTTCTGCAGGAACATGGGGAGATGCAGTGACTCCTGAACTTCCCTGGGCCATGCCTTCCACACACCGCGTGTTATTTCATCAGCCAGATTTTTAAAGTAACATAAAACAATCTATTCAAACACATTTTTACTTCACTAAAGCACTTACCTCTACCTACTGATATGTTCATGGGAAATTGAGCTAATATTCTCAAAGGAACTATGTTTATAACTCCCTCAATTCTTAGAAAGTGCAATAACATCACTGAGAGTGATTTGGAAAGAAAAGAGCCACACGTGTTCTGGGTAAGAACAGCACATCCAGAACACAGGAAGGGTACCAGCTACTCTTTTCCAGGCGATAATCCTCATTTACTTGATTCAGCTTCTATTTAGTATATTCCCATGCAAGGCTAGGAAGTGTTCTAGATGTCTGAGGTGCACCTCAGAACAAAGGAACAAAAAGACCCCTGCTCTTACCGAGCTCACGTTTTGGTGGCAGCGGGGACTATCCGTGAGAAACTAGCACTAATTATGAGAAATGAATAAACTACAAAGGCATCTGTGCCAGGCCAATGAGGTCCAATGTATCAACATTTCCTTTTATGTTTCATACTTTTGATGTCAGGTCCGAGGACACTTGACCTCATCTTGCGTACCAAAGACTGTCTCCTGTCTTTTTTTCCTAGAAGTTTTGTAGTTTTATGGATTACACTTATGTGTCTGATCCATTTTGTGTCAACTTGTGTATGAAGTATAAGGTTTTAGTGTGTTTTGTTTTGTTGTTTTGTTTCTGGTTTCTGCCTATGGATAAATAATTGTTCCAGCACCATTTGTTGCAAAGGTTTTTCTTCCTTCATTAAATTGATTTTGGATCTTTGTCAAAAATCAATTGGCTATATTTGTATTCTGTTCTATTGGGCTATGTGCCTATCTCTCTGCCAACATCAGACTATATATACTGAGTATACACACACAAACACACATTTACACACATACGCTCACACAGTAAACCTTAGAAGCAGGTAGATCGATTCTTCCATCTTTATACTTTTTTGTTTCAAATTGTTTTTGCTCTTACAGGTCCTGTGACTTTCCAAATACATTTTAGAATAAATTTATTTGTAAATCTACAAAAATAACTTGAGATTTTGATAGAAATTGTGTTAAGCCTATAGATCATATAGAGAGAATTGCCAGCTTTGCTGTCAATTTTTTCTACTGAGCTTGCCAATTCATGAAGATAGTATGTCTCTCCATTTATTCAGATCATCTGTAGTTTATTTTACAAGCATTTTGTAATTTTCAGTGTACAGTACAGGTTTAGATGGACTTATGCCTACGTATTTCATTTTCTTTGAACAACTATTTTGAACAACATTTTGTTTTGATTTTGATTTTTAATTTAGTTTTTAAAATAGTATTGTGTTTAAGAGCTAAATGTAATACCTAAAACTATAAAACACTTAGAAAGAAACGTAGGGAAAAAGCTTTATGGCATTGAATTTGACAGTAATTTATTAGATACAACAAAAAAGGCACACAAAAGAGGACAAATTGGATTTCATAAACTGTTTAAATGTATTCATCAAGAGACAGTATCAACAGAGTATAAAGGCAACCCACAAAACAAGAGAAAACAATTGCAAATCATAAACCCAATAAGGGATTAATATCCAGAACGTAAAGAGAACTCCTAAAACCCAACAGCGAAAAACCAAACAATCCAATTTGGGGGCAACACTTGAATAGACATTTCACCAGAGAAGACATACAAACGGCTGATGAAAACACACGAGAAGATGCCTAGCCTCATTATCCTAAGGGAAATGCACATAAAAACTACAACAATATATTCTACCCATTTGAATAGCTACTACTGAAAGGAAAAAAAGAAAGAGAAAAGAACAGAGAAAGTGTTGATGAGGATGTGGAGAAATTTAGAATGATAACCTCCACCAGTGCCTCTAAATATTTTGTGTACCTAGTTTCTGCTATTCAATAAAAAATTACCAGGCATGCCAGTAAATAGGACAAAAAGATAAAGACTGAGAAGGAAAAAACCAAAAAATGATGCAAATGATGATGTTACTAGAATTTAATTTAAAATAACAAGTATTAATACGTCCAGGAAATGTTGAACACTTTTTATGGCAAACTAGAATCTATAAATAAGACTCAAGTGGGAACATCTGGAAGTGAAAAATACGTAACCGAAGATAAGACTGTAATTGACGAAGACAACAGCTGATTTGGAAGAGAAGTGACAGATGAATGGGCTGACAGGTCAGTGGAAAATGTGTTGAGTGAAATGTGGAGAGAAAAACGGAGGATGATAATAGAGAAAGGGGGATAAGAGATATACAAATCTGGGAAAATATCCACCAGGTGTGTCACTGGAGTCTCCGTAGAGGAAACGGCAGAACAATATTTGAATAAAATTCAAAGAAATAAAACATTTAAAGTGCTGAAAGAAAATAACTGCTTAGAATAAAATTCAATACCTGTCATATACATCCTTCAAAAATAAAAATAAAATTAGGGAATTTAAAATCCACAAAATCTGAAGAATATTTTCAACAGCAAAGCACCACAACCTGCACGAGGCCGTCTGCTGTGGGCAGGCGACGTGGATGTGTTTCTCCCTGCTGAGTGCAACCACAAACGTCAGAAACAACACAGGAGACCTGGAAAGAGAACCGCAAAGTGGACCAGGCGAGGCCAACTAGACAGAGCCCAGGGCTGGAGGAGCACCAGCGACGGGCATCCAGCGAGTCCCGGCCCAGCAGACAGGGACCCAGGCTGAGAACCTCCCGCCCAGCTGGGCTCGTTCCACCTCCGTGTAACAGGGTCCCTGCCTGCAACCCCAGCAGAGCCCAGCACCCGCTGCAAGAGAGATCACACAGGGGCCCTGCACACAAGGAGCTCCCAGGGGACGGGCTTTCCTTTCCTGCCCTGCTCCGGGCTCCTCTCCACACTGGTGGGGGTGCAGCACCCGCACTGTGTCTGTGCAGCCCTGAGACTGTCCGGCCCTTACAGAAACCAGCCAGCCTGACAACACCAAGGGGTTTCCTGACACCAGCGTCCCGTCAGCAAAAGCCCCACCTGTGCTCGTCAGAGGCACCTTTTCCCAGCTGAGACACCGGGGACTGTTGGTAAACCCGTGAGGTAAACGCACCATTCCCACGCCCAGGGGCAGTGCCGAGCCCGGGACTGGGACCCCGGCAGCTGAGCCGTAAGTGGTAGTAACAGTCCTACTAGTCATGGTGGAGATACTGGCGGGTGACCCACACGTGGTGGTGGCTGTGGCGGTGGTGTTGGTAGGTGATCGCTGAATGTTCAATTTATTATCATTACCTTAGAATTACTTTTGAGAAACATGTGAATCTGCTCACTCCTCTTTTCTCTGTGTTCTCTAAAGCCAAATAAAATTGAATTTAAAAAGTAATAGAATTTCATAAATTAAGCACGTTCCTGCCTGGGCCTAGTCCCACATTTTGGCTTCATTGGGGTAATGCCAAAAATGGGTAGGTGATTATCTGCAAAGTGATAAAGGGGCCTGTGGGATTCTGCCTCCTCCTGGAGAGACCTAGAAGCTGGTCTTGGGCTGATGGCGATGCCACCCTGAACGTGCCCAATGCCGTCTGGCTCCGCAGCCACGCAGGGCCAGGCCTGGGTAGCCTGCGGTTTCGGAGGCCCGTCTTGGAAAGGCCCCCTTCTGGCCTGCTCAGCCCCGGAAACTCACCAGCTCCTCAGCAGCAGCTCCCCTTGCCGCCACACTTCACACAGAAGTAACGGCATAGTGTTTGCATTTTATTAGGTGCAGAGAAAAGTGGGTCACTTACTGATTGATGGATGATGGATGCAAGGCTCCTCTGTGTGCACTCTATTCCTCCGTCTGTTCCAATTTCTCCCTCCCTCTGCTTGATGAGCACTCCAAATGATGAATGTCACAGAATGGAGAACACCACACATTTCACCACATTCATGGGAAAATACCCTTGGCTACCTATGACAGCAAAGCCCTCCTGAGTCAGGCGGTCTCGTTGATGTGGGACTCAAAGTTCCTCAAATGTCATAGGTTCTGTCACCACTCCCAGCGGCTTTTGAATACTGGATCTGAGGGAAAGGCCCCAAGGCGTCTCCTCAGGGGTCTCTGTGGCCAGCCAGCCCCGGGTCTCCAGCACTGAGCTGTCCCTCAGCTGGAAGCTGGTTTTCCCACTGGCATCAGGCAGAGCTTATTCCAGGACCCAGGTTGCACTTAAGGGTCTGAACTCTTCCAGAGACAGCCATGCTTGTGATCGCTGCCAATGCATGTTTGTTTATGAAACTAATCTACAAAGATTTGTTTAATAATTGTACTTTAGGCAAAAGCTTGCAGTATCTCCTTCCATGACCAAAGATCTTCAAAAAATACCTAATTGTGAAATTGGCTTGCCCTGAATGTATTCACACTATACAAACTACATAGAGTTGATTCTCATTTTTCATGGACGTTGTTCTGTAAAAGTTGCAATAAACACCGAATCAGCAATTGCAAAGTCACTGCCTCAGGGAAGGAGTCGCACGCGTGTGAACGCCCAGGCACACCTCGCGCTTTTCTTCCTGGTCCTTCACAGGCGCTGTTTGTTTCAAGCAAACCGAATGTTTGTGCAACCCTGAGGCGACCAACTCCATCAGCACCATTTCCCCAGCAGTGTGTGCTCACCTCACATCTGTCTCACATTTTGGTAATTCTTGCAATATTTCCAACTTTCTCACTTTTATAATATCATTTTTATGTCTGTTATTGCGATCTATGATCAGTCTTTTTTTTTTTTCTGGTTGACAGAGAGTCTTGCTCTGTCGACCAGGCTGGAGTGCAATGGCGTGGTCTCGGCTCACTGCAACCTTCGCTTCCCAGGTTCAAGTGACTCTTCTGCCTCAGCCTCCTGAGTAGCTGAGATTACAGCCGCCCGCCACCATGCCGGCTAATTTTTGTGTTTTTAGTAGAGACTGGGATTCACCATGTTAGCCCGATTGGTCTCAAACTCCTGACCTCAGGTGATCTGCCTGCCTCGGCCTCCCAAAGTGCTGGGATTATAATCGTGAGCTGCCACACCCAGCTGATCAGTGATCTTTGAAGTCTCTAGTGTAATGGTTCTGGGGCTCCATGAACCGCACTCATGTAAGATAATAAATTTAATCTATGGCCATCCTGTGTTTTCTGACCATTCTGTTGACCAGCCCCTGCCCCTCTGTCTCTCTCCCTCTCCTCAGGCCTCCTAATTCCCTGAGACACAACGATATTGAAACTAGGCCTGAATCACCCACCATGGCTTCTAAGTGCTCAGGTGAGAGTTGCAGGTCTCTCACTGTAAATGCAAAGCTAGAAATGGTTAAGCTTAGTGAGGAGGGTGTGTTGGAAGCCAGGTCTCTTGCATCAAACCACCAAGCTGCTAATGCAAAGAAAAAGTTGTCTGGAGGAAATGGAAAGTGCTCCTTCGGTGAACACAAGAATAAGAAGAAAGTGAAACAGACTTGCCTCCGATATGCAGAAAGTTTGAGTGGTCTCCATAGAAGATCAAACCAGCCACAACCTTCCCTTATGCCAAGGCCTCATCCAGAGCAAGGTCTGAACACTCTTCAGTTCTATAAAGGCCCGGAAGGGTAAGGGAGTTGCAGAGATGCTTAAAGCTAGTAGAGATTTAATGAGATTTAAGGAAAGAAGCCATTTACATAGCAAAAAAGTGCAAGATGAAGCTGTAAGTGCTGATGGAGACACGGTGGCAAGTTATCCAGCTAAGAGCATTGGTGAAGGTGGCTACACTAAACAACAGATACTCAGGGTAGACAAAACAGCCTTCTATTGGAAGATGCCACTGAGGACACAGCTGGAGAGGACAAGTCAATGCCTGACTTTAAAGTTTAAAGAATAGGCTGGCTCTCTTGTCAGGGCCCAGTGTAGCTGGTGACTTTAAGTTGAAGCTAATGCTCATTGACCATCGTGAAAATCCCAGGGGCCTTACAATAGTGCTCCATCTCCCCTGCCTGTGCTCTATACATGGAACAACTGAGGGAAAGGCCCCATGGCGTCTCCTCGGGGGTCTCCCGTGCTCCATCTCCCCTGCCTGTGCTCTCCAAATGGAACAACAGTGCCTGAATGACAGCACATCTGTTCAAGCATCCTCACTGAAGATTTTAAGCCCATTGTTGCAATCTACTGCTCAGAAGAAGAGATTCCTTTCAAAATAGTACTGCTCATTGACAAGGCACTCTTCCATCACCCAGTTCTGGTGATGTATAAGGAGATTAACATTGTATTAAGGCCTGCTAATACAACGCCCATCCCGCAGCCCATGGATAAGGAGTAATGTTGACCTTCAAGTCCTTTTATTTAAGAAATTCATTTCATAAGGCTATACCTGCCATAGACATTGATTCCTTTAATGGATCTGGGCAAAATAAATTGAAAATCTGTGGATAGAATTCACCATTCTAGATGGTATTAAGAACATTCATGATTCACGGGAAGAGGTTGAAATGTCGACATTAACAGGAGTTTGGAAGAAGTTGATTCCAACCCTATGGATGACCTGGAAGGGCTCAAAACTCCAGTGGAGGAAGGAACTGCAGATGTGGTGGAAACAGCAAGAGAAGTAGAATCAGAAGTGGGGCCCGCAGATGGGACTGAATTACTCTAATCTTACAACATAATGTTAAGGAATGAGGAGTTGCTTCTTATGGATGAAAAAGTAAAGTAGTTTCTTGAGATAAAACCTATTCCCAGTGAAGACGCTGTGAATGTTGTTGAAACAACAACAAAAGATTTAGAACATGACATAAACTTATTTGGAGGAAAAAAAAAAACAGCAGCAAGTTTTGAGAGGACTGACAACAATTTTTAAGGAAGTCCCATAGTGGGTAAAATGCTATCAAATGCTATGCCTGGAACCGTATATATGGGGAACCTGTCGTGCTGGTGGCCGGATTCCAGATACCCCACCTTTGTCTGGAGGCCTTAAATGGCTTCTATAATGTTACTCTGGGGTTTCTCCCACCAGGCAATTGTTAACACATACTCCAAAATCAACAACACTGCCCCAGTGAAACACAGTCCCGTCCCGAAATCTAGATGCTTACAAACATCACTGGTTATGAATGCACAGGACTCCCTGGTGGTGGTAACCTAACACAGTATTCTCCCCGCTGCTGGTACAGTCCTGCTTCAGCAACAAATTAAAATATTAAGCTTGCATGTAGAAAAACCTCTTAACGATAGTAGCCCTGGACTTATGTTGCTATCAGATGCATTTGCTCAGCTGTGTGCCGTTGTGTTGTAAAATCAAATTGCATTAGAGATGCTTACCGCAGCCCAAGGAGGGGTCTGGCCTTACCTAGTACTGAATGCCATGTGTATGTCCCTGACAATTCTCACAATATGACTCCCTTGCAAAGCCATGGTGAGTGTGGTTTTTATTAACTGTGCTTTCAATTCTCCTGTGCTTACCCCCCATCTGTAATCTCTATCAATTATGCCTGCCCCATGTATCTGTAAGGGTATTTTCCTACAACTGAGTATCAAATCAAGGCCAAATGTGGAGGAAAAGTTAAATATTAAATCTGAAATCAACTGAACATGGACACAAACAATAGTCACCAAGTCCTGGAACAGGTTGTGTGAGCCCCTTGAGGCGTTCGTCTGGCACTGTTTCAGAGAAATATTATCATCAGTAAATCCAGTGGCTTGAAGCTAATTTAAATACAGTCCTAAAGGTTTTTTCCCTTCTCCATGTTCATCCACCAATGAGCAAATACACACATCACAAACGAAGCAAAGTTCCCCGCTGAAGAATTCATGTTAACTTTATTGAAAATATGACAGGAAAATATTTTGGGCCTCCAAAATCACTAAAAGCGAATAGGAAAATTCAAACTGGAAACTGCTGAGAGCAAACCTGCCTCCCATGACTTCTATTCAAAGTCACCCTCTACTCACTGAGATCAATTGTATCTGATTGCCGCCTTTGGAAAGGCTCATCAGAAACTCCAAAGAATATAACCATCTGTCTCTCACCTACCTGTGACCTGGAAGCCCCCTGCCTGCTTCGAGTTCTCCCGCCTTTCTGGACAGCACCAGTACTTCTTACATCTGTTGATTGATATGTCAAGCCCCCCTAAAATGTATCAGATCAAACTCTGCCCCGACCACCTCGGGCAAAGACCTAAGCCCAAGCTGTGCCCTGACCACCTCGGGCATGTGTCTCCAGGACCTCCTGAGGCTGTCATGGGCCCATCGTTGACTTTGGCAAATAAACTTCCTGAAATGATTGAGACTTGTCTCGTCATTTTTTCTCAGTTGGCATCTGGTCTTCTCAAAATGATGACAAGTAATAACATGTGTTTAGGTAGCACAGATTTCTTATAAACTAGTTTTGTTTTTTCCCCAAAACTTTGGTTGTCACTTGCGTATGTGAATTTATCTGTTTTGGCAACTATACTCTGAATCTGCAGAATACTCTTCTGTGAGGCTACAATGTTGCTTTAGTTGTTTAATTATGCATTTGACTGCCTAAACTGTTTTCAGACTTGGACCAACTACTGTGAATTTTAATAATACTACAATGTAAGAGAAAGAAAAAGAATGTTGCTAAAATTAAACCTTTCTCCCTCTATTCCAACCCTTTCCCCTGAAATGCTTAACACACTTGGAAACTTGTTGGATGATGCTTTAGATGCAGAATTGAGAAAACAATCATCCTCAAGAGAAGAAAGAAAATGATTTTAACTGTATTTTTGAGACCTTTTAAAAAATAATTATAAAAAGATCCAGAAAGAAAGTAAAATCATTTGATCAAAATTTTAAATTCACTAATATAGTTATAAGATGAGAATTCTATAAAATTGAATATAACTGATGCTTTAACACATTGTTATACTTAAAAATCTTTAAAATAATCTTGCCAGATATCCAATCTACAAAGATAAAATTTTAAAGGGTTGGTTTAATAAATTCTTAATTTTTTAATAAGAAGAGTTTTGCAATTGTACAACGCTCTAATTATCTCCATTTCTTAGATAAGGAACTGCGTTGGTGAACTGGGGGCAAGTTGACAAAAACATACACAGAGAGGATGTGGGGGTGGTTCAAGGCAGCCTGGGTTACAGCACAAAACCAGGGTCCACTGAAAGCCAGGTTGCTTAGGGAACACCTCTCAACCACAGTGGAACAGTGCCTCCCAAAAAAGACAATGACTAACACACGGACAACCAGTCCAGAGAGGCTGCTCTTTCGGTCCCTGTGGAAAGGACTATTCAGAAATGGTCAGCGAGACGGCGGAACAGGAGGTCCCAACTCAGTCCTTCCTCGCAGAAAGGCCGGCCATCAGCTGTCACGACGAGAACACCTCTGTGAGAACCTGAGACGTCCTCTTGGACTGCAGAGCCAAGAAAGCTCCTGGAAGGAAGGAAAAGAGGAGCAGCTTCACTCCAGCTGCACCGCCCCTGCCCAGCAGTGTCTGGAGTGGAGCCCCTGGGCCTCGGATTCTGTGGTGAAGGACAGCCAGGGTGGACGCCCAGCTTTCCAGTACTTGGGAGTGTTTCTCAGGAGGGCCGCTTCTGTCCCTTTCCTGGGGCCACTGGGAGTGTCGAGCAGGCTGAACTACCTGGTTCAGCCAAATACACAGCAACAACGCAGCTCACAGCAGCCAGCATGGGGTCCTGGTGGCTCCACATTCCTGCCCGTGGTGGCATCTGACCCGATACCAGCACTGGCATCACGTCCCATGGAGCCATGGGGGCGTCTGCAGAAACCACAGGGACAGTCCCACCAGGCTTGAGAGTCCAGCTGGCAGCCCGCCCTGGTGTGGCACTCATGGCACCCCCTGGACAGGAAGGTGAGCCAGGGACACTTGTGTCTGTGGAACAGGGCCTGAAATTCCTGAAAACAGAATTACCACACGACCCTGCATCCTGGTACTGGGGATGTATCCAGAGGGGCTTCAGCATGTGGGAGAGACGTCTCCACTCCCAGACTCACGACAGCATCTGTCACGATAACCAAAAGTGGGGAAGTCACCCTAGTGTCCATCCATAACCATCGTAACTAAGTAACATAAGGAAAAGTCAGTCTTCATGACAAAAGACACCACAGGATCTAAAGGTTAACGAGAAACTGGGATGTTTATGCAAAATGTTTTACATATAAAATGTCAACACACACAGGTAAATTCCAAGATGTGAGGAGCCAGAACAAACCCCCTCATGATGAAAACTCTCATCAGACGGGTGTGAAAGAACATCAACACAATAAAGGCTGTGACGACGCCACAGCCAGCGTCGTACTGAATGGGGAAAAGCTGGAAGCCTTTCCTTCCAAGGTCCGGAACAAGGCAAGGATGCCCAGTCACCACTCTCATTCAGCACGGCCCTGGAAATCCTCGCCAGAGCAATCAGGCAGGAGAAAGAGACAAAGGGCACCCAGGCTCACACGTGGAGCTAAAAAAACTGATCTCACGGAAGTGGAGAGTAAAATGATAGATACCAGAGGCTGGGAAGGGGAGGGGAGGGCAGGATACAGAGGGGTTGCCTCATGGGTACAAACATATAGTTACATAGTAGGAATAGGAGGCAGTGTTTTCGAGCTCAAGAGAGTGACTATACTGAATATCAATTTATTGTATTATTTCAAGATAACTGGAATGGATTTGGAACGTTCCCAACACAAAAAAAGGATGAACGTTTGAGGTGAAGGTCTGTCATGCTGAGTTGGTCACGATGCGTCATGTGCTGGTATATCCTTCGTTCCTGCTACTGTGTTTTGATTTCTAATGTTCCCTTTGATTCTGTCTTTCAGCTTCTTTCTTTCTGCTGACTTTACTTACCTGATCATGTATGTTGTCTTCCTGTTCCACCAGAATCTTTAATGTCCTTATTTCATTTGTTTTCTATTCCTTATGAGATAGTTCCCACATCTGAGCTATATCTGGGTCTGGTTCTGATGATTGCTTTGATTTTCAGACTGTGATTGCATTTTATATGCCTTACCTTTTTTGGTAAAAGGCGCATGTGTTGTTCAGGATAGTGCATGCTGTGGTAAGCAGTGTTTCTGCTTAGAGATCAGCATGACTTTCTTTCAACTCTGTCCTGATGATTGGAGATTGTGCTAATCTAACTACTGTCTATGCTTGTCCTCAGTCTACCAGAGGCTTCAAACCCTCTGGTGGTGCCTGTGTTTAGGACGTGGGATAGTTTTCCAGGGTTTTTCTGGACACCTGCTCCCCGACTGCCATTCTTTCCAGTGGAGGAGCTGGGAAGACACCGCCTCGCGGAGGTATTGGAGCTAACACCACTAGTGATGAGTGAGGCGGAACGGTCCGTGCAGCACTGATCACATCACTCACATGCATATTCTTTGACCCAAATACTGGCGTTGTAGCTATCTCTGTTATATAAATACTGATACGTTTTACAAATTGGCTTATAGTAATTCTTCTTGAAGTATTAACATGTTTCTGAAAAGAGGTCTCAATCTAAACCCCAAGAGGTTCTTGGGTCTCTGCAGGAAGAAATTTAAGGCAAGTTGGAGTGCAGTGAGAAGAGATTGTTCATTGAAAGTTGCTCCATTACCGAGTAGGGTGCTCTCAGAAAGCAAAGTTTTGATTTAAGTTTTCCTTAAAAAGGGATCTTGTCTATGCAAAGACTAAACTAAGTTATGCCTCCGTACAGATGGGCTGATAGCATGACAGAATTCATTATTCTGCATGTAGAGAAAACTACCCTTAACATTTTAAAGTGTAAGTACATATAAGCAGGACTGCAATTACCTTGAGAACATGTATTGTTTTGGGTGTTGGGACGGTGGGGCTGTCCACCGTTGGAGGAGTGTGTCCTTGGAGGAGTGTGTCCTTTAAGCTGTTTCCGCTGCAAACAGCTTATAACCACGTGACTGGTAAGGACTGTGCCTTGCTGGTTTTAAGATGCAGTTAGTCATAAAATGGAGTCAGCTTGACTCTCCTAGGTTCCTGCTTCTCTAACAAAATGTAACAGCAAACACCTGGAAACATCAATGTCCACCTAGAAGGCAATAAGTGAATGACCCATTTCAAAGCCCCAGAAAACATTCAGTAGTTCCAATGAAGGAAGCGGATTTGCATGTATGCAAACGGGAAGACCTCCAGAACAAGTCATTACATAGCAAAGGGTTTGGCAGACCACTAGCTAGTTTATGCTCTTTTCTAAAATAAAATGCTGTAAATAAGTATATGTGTGTGCATGCATGTGTACATTTGTGTGTGCAGGTGTGTGCGTGTGTGTGCATTTGTACATATCCATGTGCACATGCATGTATATGTGTGCACGTGTGTGCGTGTATGTGTGCATGCATGCACGTGTGCATATCCATCTGTGCATGTGCGTGTGTATGTGCAGGTATGTGCGTGTGCATGCATCTATTCATGTGTGTGCGTGTGTGCATATGTGTGTGAGTGTATGTGTATGCATGCATGTGTGCAGGTGTGTGTGCATGTGCATGTGTTTGCATGCGTGTATGCACGCGTGCGTGTATTAAAGCACAGAATAGCAAGAACACAAAGTGTGGTCATGCTCAGAGTGAGACTCCGTATCAAAAAAAAAAAAAAAAAAGTGTGGTCATGCTCACCTCTCCCAAAGGGACAGGGATTAAGAGGAGCATTGGATACAGACTTCCCTTTTTCACGTATATATTTCTATGTGGATTGAATTTTTATAATGGCAAATTTGTTATGTATCATATTGCACGATAATCTTGAAATTAAAAACTGAACAGTGTCTCCTTTTCTCCACGTCAAACTTCTCTCCTCATAGCTTCATTGCTTTCCCAATGCCATCAGAGTTCTGGACGTTTAATGAAGAGGCCCAAGCCTGTCACTACTCATAGATGTTGTTCTTTAATCAAACTGTGAACCTGCCATAGAGCTGGTCCCCGCCTGGGAGGGAGGGTTCGACGTGTCACAGCCTGGAAGCCACTAAGGAGGAACATGGGTGGTGTCTTCTTGCACGGTTTCTGTTCCTCTCCTTGGCTGCTCCCTGTCCGACACCTTTGATTGGTAAAGTCAGGATGCTCGTGGGGAGACCAAGGATGAGGCCCCTGCTGGCCCCACTGCAGGCTTCCGCCACCCTTTTCCGCCCAGCCCCCTTCGCTCCCCCTCTTCCTGATGGGATGTCAATCATCTGACAGAAGCACTTCTCTACTTACTCAGTTCTTAATCCAGGACTCACCTCCCATCAGAGCACACTCAACAGCTCAAGTGAAACCACGAATGTTCTTAAAACAGTTAAAATTTCTGTGTCTTTTTTCCTACCTGACAGGAAGTTTGGATTCAGGTTGGTGTCATTAAACAAAGGAAAACAGAGAGGATGGCCCGAGGTGTCCACATCACCAGCTGGTTACTTTTTCACCAGCTGTTTCCATCTGGCTCAGGCACTCAGCCTCTGGCCCCGCCTGCCCCACACAGGACACACCAGCAAGGTCCGTGTACAGCCACCGCTGTGCCCTTCCATCAATGGGGAGAAGGAATTGCCTGAGCAGAAGCACGGGGCACCCTGTGTGCGTGCACATGCGCGTGCATGTGTGTGCGTGTACGTGTGCGTGCTAGCGTCTGTGCGAGCGTGCACGTGCATGCGCGCGTGTGTGTCTAGGACGCCTTCACCAGGCAGGGCCTCAGGTGACATCTGCCAACATCAGGAGCACTGAGGAGGCCCTGCGGTGTTGCCGCCGACCTTCTCAGAGGCAAGACAAATGTGCTCTCACCAGGAAGATCTGCGGGATAAAGTGACATCCGGTAGAGTGACGTAGTGCCACGTCCCAGCGCCACGCCGCCCCTTAGCGGCCCAGGCTGCACCTGATGGAGCCACGTCCAGCTCTACCTGAAGTCTCCGCGGTGAGGGGGAGCTCACGCCAACAGCTGCTCCCGTCTGTTTCTCCAGTCTTCATTTCTGCAGAACACACACGTGGATGACCTCCACGGCCTCTGACCTCCCTCACGGTGGGAAACCTGCAGTTTCTGAAGTTTTACCTCATCTGTGTTTTCTTAACACAGATTTAAATGGCGTCTCCAGAATCGGGAACCACAGAAGTGAAGCTGCACCAAAGCCCCAAGGGCTCTTCCACGACTTCCACTGCTCCTGCTGAAATTCATGAGGACTTGGAGAGGGAAAAACCCACTTTACAGCTGGTTATCAGGGGCTTTAAGGCAGAGAGAAGCCGGGGTGCGTCTGGGAAACGGCCTCCTGTGAAGGCTGCGCATGCAGGGGCTTCTGCACAGGCGTCTCCTCTGCACAGGCCTCTCTCTCCACCGTACACCTGCTCTGGTGGGCACACATGCGAGGCTTCCTCTCACTACTCCCCTGTTAAAGGGTCTCCCCATCAGACGCCCTTAGGGAGGGAAAGGCAGGAAGAGGCGGCGAGCCAGCAAATATTCTCGAGGGATGGGCCAGACGCAGCAGCGGGACCCGGTGTGTGCACAGCAGCTCTGCACCTGTCACCGCAGCGTGTGACGGCTGTCATTGCTGTCACTGTTGTCACTCGTTGCTCTGCCTTTGAGCAAATGCCTTGAGAGACAGCACAGCCCGTCGGCAGAGAGAGATGGCAGCACGGGACTCTCTGTGGGACGCAGACGCCCGAAGGTGGGGACAGCACCAGATTCTATGCACCTGGCCTAACGCCTCGGCCAGGCGCGGGTACTTATGACTATTCAGGAAGCCAGGAGCCCTGGGCCCTACGGTCTGCTGCCTGCCAGCCCCTGAAGTACACAGGAGAATAATTTCATCATTAGATTCCAGTTTCTTTATTGTACAGCGGGCTCCCTGCTGTGTCTGCGCCGAGGAGGGCCTGACGTTGCCTGCAGCCGGCACCCGCGCCTGAGAGGGGATCCAGCATCTCCACAAGTGAACCCTCTAAACCGTCACTTCCTTTCCTGGAAAATACGGCTTCCACAGAGCTATTGCTCTGTATCTATGATGCAATTAAAGGCATCTTAAAAATGAGCATAAGGGCTTCAGGAACAAGGAGTCATTACGGAACAGAATCAAATTTGGAAAATCGTTAAAGAAATAAGACAAAGTCAAATTAGAACAGCAAAGATTACGATGCCATCAGCAAGGAAGTGTGTAAAATTTCCCAAAAGCTACAACTCTCAATCTGAAATGCACCATATCTTGGAAATTTCAGTAGCAGGGAAAAGGCAATTTATGCAAAATAAACAAAGAAAAAGCTTTTTGCCAAATTGAAAGTAGGTTTAATCATTTCTAAAACATCCTATAAAATGGCACCAATGCTATGCCTTGAGGAAAAAACACTAAAGGAAATTACTGATTACACTCAAAACACTCAGCTTTTCCCATATGTGTAGATGCAAGTGGAAGTTGTGAATTTTGACGATAAGAAACAAGTAACAAATATTTTAAAGCAGGCAGTTTCGTTCTTTCTTCAGAACATATATTTTCCATGTTACGTCACTCTGCATCTTTGAAGGCTAAAAGATTAACGCTTCTTAGAAGTATTATTAATATGTCATACTAAGAAAATGAATGCTACAAATATGTTAAGGAACTCGATAATTTGAGGAACATTGACCAAACCGAGTGCTGAGAATGAAAGTGACCTTCGAAACAACAGGGAACAGGAGAGGCATCCACTGATGATACCACTGAAGGTGGGAATGCAAATCACACACACCCGTGCACACATACATGCCCATGCTGACGCACACATACACACGCCCATGCACATACACATCACACACACATATGCATGCACACGCACACACACACACATGCACACACACACCCATGCACACACACCCATGGAAATACACATACACACACGCCCATGCCCACGCACTAATATACACACATGCACATATCATACACACATGTACATGCACACGCACACGCTCATACACCCATGCATATGCACACACACATGCCCATGGAAATGCACATACACACACGCCCATGCCCATATGCACACACATGCACATATCATACACACATGCATACATACAAGTACACACCATACACACATACACACGCACACACGCACACACTCATAGACACACTCATGCACACACACGCCCATGGAAATGTACATGCCCATGCCCATGCATACATACACATGCACACATCATACACATGCACAGGCACACACACACACCCATGCACACACACATGCCCATGCAGATGCACATGCCACACACGTGCTCATATACATGCATGCCCGTGCACATGCATACAGTCACACACATGCTCATGCACACATACATACATGCCCATGCACATACCCACCTACACACACGTCCATGCACACGCATGCACACACTCACACACATACACACAGTTTTGGATATGGAAGGATCTGCTTAGAGTAATGATGGATTAGATCAATAAGATCAGCCTCTCCTGAGAAAACAGCAGAAAAGGTGAACAAATATAGGAACACCATCTCCTAAAAGCATAAGAAAATAGCCAGGCCTTGATAAATAGAGGGTCCATGATTGAGGAGAGAAAGGGGGTTGAAAGGAGCGAAAACATTTGGAGCTACTTCGAAGTGTATTGGGGAGGTAAGGGCACCTGACAGCTGCTTGGGGACACCTGGAGTGAGAGACGATCATGGCGTACAGGGCCTGAGGAGCAGTGAGGGCAAAGCCTCCACCCTAGCAGGCACCCAGCGGTCTCTACACCAGGAGCAAGAGTGGTGCCGGAGTTAGGCTTCACATTGCACAGAAGTAAAGCCAAGCTTCAAACTGTCTTGCTTCAGAAAATCAGATTAAAGGGATAGGATTTCCAGATTCACTAGCTGTCTGCCGAACTCTCCTTTAAGAAGGATATTACCATGTAACTAAAATTATTGCTATTAGTGTTGATAAAAAATGTCTAGTACTTGTACAATGAGAAAAATATAGTAAGAATTATAGTTAAAAAATATAACTAGTGAGCACATAACTAGAGAGCAAGAGAAATACAGAAAAGATGAAATAAATGTGTTGTTAAGCATGGGCTATAGAATATTATGCCTAAAAGGTATTGAAAGAGAGAAATGCCAAAAATAAACCACAAAGAGACAAAAGACTACAGAATACAAAGAGAAAATAAGATGAAATCAAACTAGGTCTAACGTGTGTAATTGGAGTCAAAATAAGATGAGAATACAGAAGCAATATTTGAGGAGATAAAACCAAGAAACATATCAAGCTGCAGATATGAGAAGCGCTATGAGTTCTATAATTTAAAAAATAATGCATCTGGCATATCAAAGTAAAATTTCTGGAAATCAAAGAAAAAGACAAACATTTAAAAGTAGCCGGGGGGGGGGGGGGGGAAATAACCACCTACAAAGGAGCACTAATTTCTCAACAAAACATCTTTTTAAAGGACTTTGTTCACTAAAATTCTAGGTTGTGGGTATCTTGCTGCTTGGAATTTCATTGAGAAATTTCATTCCATACTTGCTGGAAGAATCTGAGCCATGTGGCCACTTGGACAGAAAAGCAGACTTGATTTTCAATCCAGTTGTGAGGATTCCGATTAAGAGGTTGAGTATGGGGACATTCTGAGGAAAGGCTTCCCCACCAGGCCTGATGCGAACCCCAGGCTGACACACTCAGCCCATAGCTCTTCAGATCACAGCTTCATTCTCCTAGATCCATCCTGCCCCAAAGCCCATAACAGTCCCCATCTCTTTTCTTTTTCTTTTTTGTTAGAAACTATACTTCTACTTGCATTTATTACTAAACTGAGCATGATTTAAATTTAACCTTGTTTTTCATATTTGAATCATTTGTAATTTCTTTAACATCCTAGAAGTGAGTTAAAATAATTTTATACCCCCAAAACTGCCTTCAAAATGTATGTTCTGTATTTCTGTTAATGTCAATGAATCCATATTTATCGTATCAAGTGGCCATATGTGCAGTGAGTAGAAACATTTTATACTAGAGTGACTGATCTCTGAGGTTCACTGGATGTCAACATCAGACTGAAAGAGTATTTTTTAATTTTATTCATGCCTTAAGATTTTTTTTTATTTTGATCTTACATAAAGAAATTTATTTCTGGTGTAACTCAATAAGCCTGATGACCTGCCTACTTTCCTTCCTCCCTCCCTCCCTCTCTTTCTTCCTTCCTTCCTTTCTCCCTCCTGCCTTCCTGTCTGGCTTTCTTCCTTTTTAGCCAGCAAAGCACATGTGACATTTGAAATATGACTCTTGGTTAAGAGCCACTTCCATAAACTGGGATCAATCCATGTTGTCTGCTCCCTGGCACTGGTCATGGGAGCAAGGAGAACACACGCAGCCCCACTGATGAGAGACTGTGAGGTGCTCCATGCCTGTGAGCGTGGAAGGCACCCCCTCTTCAGGGTGGGTGCTCCCATCTCAGCTCCATGGGATCAATGCCACAGAGTCCTGGGATAGGACTTAGATCTCACCAAGCATTTCCTGAAAGGTGACAGAGCCATTGCATTTGTTTATAAGCTCCAGCTGCTCACTTGAAAATGAACCGAAATCCATTTCTGTCTTTCACAAGCATGAAGACATTTCATATATGTTAACACATGGTGGGTTACATGCATGATCTATGGATGCTACTTTCAAGAACACAGCATTTCTTCTGAGCTAATGACAAGTAAGTGCTAATGACAGAGGACATTGATCTTCCCTCTTCCCTGTTCCGAGGCTGTTCATCCTGAGATTGCAGCATAAGGATCACTGATGGCTGGACACTGAGTGTTTCTTGAGTAACATTTTATAATCAATGGAGCCAGTAGACAAGACCCTGCATGTACCATCTGCCATCAGAGCTGCCAGCACCCCATCATGGCCTGGAGTTCTCTTCAGCATCAATAGCTGGGCGTGGTGGCAGGTGCCTGTAGTCCTGGTTACTTGGGAGGCTGAGGCAGGAGAATGGTCTGAACCCAGGAGGCAGAACTTGCAGTGAGCCGAGATCGCACCACTGTACCCCAGCCTGGGTGACAGAGAGAGACTACATCTCAAAAAAAAAAAAAAAGAAAGAAAGAAAGAAAGAAACTTGTTTGTTTTATATTTGATAGTGGTAACTCTGAAGACATAGTTGTTTTATTACACAAAAAATATTAAATTTATCTTATTTAACTTAGTTGTATCCAAATCGTGTTAACTTTAAAAGCATTTGGATTGGTTCTTATATTTTTAGGAGTTTGGGGAATATTTATTTATCAATGATTTTTTTCCAAGCCAAGTTAGAATAGAACACTTTTAGAGGATTTTATAAATGAATTTTGCAGTGCTATCCAGAGTTAAGAAAAATCACATATACAGAACATACATTAATAGACATACAAACACAAATAGAGATTTCATAGCTTTCATCCTGAAATTTTAGCCATGAATCAGGCATAAATATTCTGATGGTTAATTTTAGATGTCTGTTTGATTGGATTAAGAGATACTAACGTAGCTGGTAAAGCACAGTTTCTGGGCATAAGTGTGAGGGTGTTTCTGGAAGACACTGAGATAAGGAAGATCCACTCTGACCCCATGTGGATGGGCAATGATATGGTTTGACTGTGTCCTCACCCAGATCTCATCTTGAATTGTAGTTCCTATGATCCCTACATGTTGTGGGAGGGACCCGGTGGGGGACAATTGAATCATGGTGGTGGTTACTGCCATGCTGTTCTCATGATAGTGAGTGAGTTCTCATGATCTGATGGTTTTATAAGGGGCTTTTCCCCTTTGGCTTAGCACTTCTTGCTGCTGCCATGTGAAGAAAGACATCTTTGCTTCCCCTTCCGTCATGATTGTGAGGCCCCACCAGTCATGTGGAACTGTCAGTCCATTAAACCTCTTTGTTCTTTATAAATTGCTCAGAGTCAGGTACTTCTTCATAGCAGTATAAAAATAGACTAATACGTGCACCATCCAATTGCTTGAGAGCCCAGATAGAACAAAAAGGAAGAGGAAAGGTGAATTATCTCCTTCTGAAACTGAAACATCCTTCTCTTGCCTTTGACATCAGAACTTCAGTGTCTCAGGCCTTTGGCCTCAGAACGAGAGTTACACCATTGGCTTAACTGATTCTGAGTCCTTTGGACATGGACTGAGCAATGCTACCAGCTTTCCTGGTTCCCCAACTTGGAGACAGCCTATCGTGGACTTCCTTAGCCTTCATAATTATGTGAACCTTCTCTCATCTGTCTATCTACATATATCCTACGGATTGTGCCTTTCTGGGGAACCCTGACTAATGTGATGACAATAATACAAAATTCACTAGTTTATATAGAAGACTTAGTTTTTGTCTTTACCTCATTTTATGTTCGTATTATAACTGTGTTTCTGGAAAATGGAACAAGTTTTTATCTTCTTCATATGAGGGTGAAAGCTTTTTTTCACCAATGTTTTTGGAGATTTTTAAGATTTTCAAGATTTTCTTTTGACATAATCTTATGAAGCTGAGAATTAACTTTTGTTTTATTTTTTTATTTTATTTTTCAGCCTCAGGTGTTTGCTTTTGCAGATCCTTGAGCACATTGAGAGCCTCCAAGGCATGGAGTGGGGTGCCTAAAGTTTCAGTGATTATAGGGAGTTGAGAGACTCAATTAGGAAAGGAAAGGTCTAAAGGAGGCAATTTGGAAGACCAAAATTTTCTCAAAAGAACTATTAAAGTTCTAAATAATTCTTGGTAAAGTCATGCAAACAGGAAAGGAAGTAGACAGAATTAGTTCCATATTGGTGGAACACACAGTCAGCAGAGGTTTGAGAAGGGAGAATTTAGTCAACTGAAAAGTTCCCATGAAAGGAGCAAGACCAAGATCACAGACACACCATGAAACAAAAAGCCAGGAATAACTTCCAACCCAAGAGGAGAACAGAGAAGCCTCAAAACCAAAGCTAGGATAAGAAACTTCTAGCCCAAGAGTTACCTTTCAGACAAAGAAGCCTGAGATTCCAACCCAGCTTCAGAGAGTACTCACTCAAAATGTTACTCAAACCGTAGGCTTTTTAATGACTTAGCCATGCATGCAAAAGGCATTCCCTAAGGTGGCACAGAAGATGGAGCTCCCATATCCAAAGATAGCCAAGGATAAAGAAAGACCCCTGTTGCCAGAGCCAGTGGGCAAAGGCAACAGAGAAAGAGACAAGGGTCCTTATGGGATGAGACCCTTGCAGATTTAGACTTATACAAACTCCTGAGAACTGGCAGGATGACAACCATAAATGGGGTACCAACATTTCTACTCATTGGATTACAAGTTCTCAGGCATCCAATATGATTAACAAAGTGGAGATTTCTAGGGCTTCTGTGGGAGAGTATGGAAGGTCTTTTTGAACTTTTTAATGTTGTCAACTGAAGAATGATAAGCTTCATAAATTCGGAAAGGAGAGATTTCATCATATTTTTGTTTTTTTGAGTTGGAGTTTCACTCTTGTTGCCAAAGCTGGAGTGCAGTGGAGCGATCTTGGCTCACTGCAAGCTGCACCTCCCAGGTTCAAGTGATTATCCTGCCTCATCTTCCCAAGTAGCTGGGACTACAGGCATGCGTCACCATGCCCAGCTAATTTTTGTACTTTTAGTGGAGACGAGGTTTCACCGTGTTGGCCAGGATGATCTCAATCTCTTGGTCTCAGGTGATCCACCCGCCTCAGCTTCCCAAAATGCTTTGATTACAGGCATGAGCCACTGCACCCAGTGAGAGATTTATTTCCTGAAAGGGTTGCAGCCTGCATGATAGTCCTGACAGGCTAGGAAGCATAACCTCCAGCCAGAAGTCAGAAACAGACACTTCAAGGGAGAGGTAAAGGAAATAGTGATTTATTCTGAGTGGTCAAATACACATATTTGGCCAAATACACATATTTAATAAGCTCTAGGAGGAGTCATGCATATTTATGAAAGGAGAAATGCAGGCATGCGCAATTGAGTTTCTTGCTCCTTCATGGGTCCAATATACAAAAAAAAGGCAGTGTTAACATGATCCCAGGGTGGAGTGTTCAGCCCTCTGACATTAAAAGTTGAAGCAGAGGATATGAAAACTCGCTCTGTGCATCCTGTGTACATTGTCCAGAATCTCTCTGTCATGGGTGGTCTCTTATTAGGCAAGAGAGGAGAGGCAGCTTCAGGCAGTTGGTTGAAATCAGTGGTGGAGTCTTTTGAAAGGCTTGTTTCTGTTAAATCCTTAGGGAAGAAAGCCTCATCATGGTTAGCAAAGGAGGGAATATAACGAGGTGTATCTGACCCTGTCATCCTATCCTGCCCAACTTGTAATAGGGGAGGAAAAATAATTTTCTCTCTACCTTCACGGAATTCTAAGATGGGACCCTTTGTAAATCCGAGAACTCAGTTTTGAAAGTCACTCTGGAATCCCCTCAGCCAAGAGTGGGTCTGTTCAGTCAGTTGGGAGCTGAGGATTTCATTTAGAATTATCAGTGCTAATGGGAATGTGTAGGCTGTCTTCCCGGCAGCTGAATTTGTAAGAAACTCCTTGGATGGGGTTAGTGGCAGCTGTATTTTCTGGGAGCTCTGCTTTAATTAGATAAAGTAAGTTCTCGTAAGATTTCTTTCTTTATCTTTGGTATCTCAAATGTTTTCATTTTCATTTAAATAATGTTTATAACAACTCTTTTTTTTTTTTTTTTTTTTTTTTTTTTGAGACAGCATCTTGCTCTGTTACCCAGGCAGGAATGCAGTGATGCGAGCTTGGCTCACTGCAAGCTCTGCCTCCCAGGTTTATGCCATTCTCCTGCCTCAGCCTCCCGAGTAGCTGGGACTATAGGTGCTCGCCACCACACCTGGCTAATTTTTTTTGTATTTTTTTTTTAGTAGAGACGAGGTTTCACCATGTTAGCCGGTATGGTCTCAATCTCCTGACCTCGTGATCCACCTGCCTTGGCCTCCCAAAGCGCTGGGATTACAGGCATGAGCTACCGTGTCCAGCCCCTGTGACAACTCTTGATGTCTGAGTGGGTTCCCACACAGTCATCTGTTGTAAGACTTTATGATTCCTTTTTTTCCTTTGGTCATTATGAATAGGGCTTCTGTACATAATTGCATGTTGGCTTTGTTTTGAAATAATATCAAATTAGCTTTCAAAATACTTATGAATGTGATTTTTGGATTGTGAGACTTGTTTAGCTTTGGGAAAAACTGCCCTACTTGTAATAAGGGATGAAAAATAATTTTCTCTCTGCCTTTATGGAATTCTTAGATGGGACCCTTTGTAACAAATTACAGATTACAATGAGAAAAAAGCAGACAAGTTTAAAAACATGTATACCTTATGGATACATGGAAGATATTCAGGGAAAAATGAGTAAATCCCCAACAGGTGGCTTTCAATTCAAGTGTAAATGCTATCTTCTACTTAAAGAAAGAAGAGTTGAGGCTCAGTAGTGGGGAAGTAACAAACAAAAGCACAGTAGACAAGGGTAAGTTTTCTTATACAGACTTAACTCCATGCATTCTCTGTTGATAAGACTCTTTAGTGATTTAGTCATCCTTCTCTTCTTGGTTGGTGTGGAGAGAGAGAGAGAGAGATCTTTTAAATGGGGATTTTGTTTATAGATGTAAATTTTCCTTACACAAGGGTAACTTCTACTCTGTTTTAAGAACTTCCTTTTTTAGCATTTTTTCAGAGTAATCAGCTCAGAATAGTTCTTATGCCAAAGGAACATATTTTGGGGTGGCATATTCTGGTTTCCTACCATCATATTTTGGGGTGGCATATTCTGGTCTTACACACTGTCTTCCACCAGCAGTGAAAAGAGTTCTTGTTTTTCCTCCAGCAATTTGTCATTTTTTTTGAGTTTAGCAGTTCTAACAGATATAGACCACCTGTGCTATCTCATTGTGGTTTTCAGTTCTCTAGTATGTTGAGCATCTTTTTGTATGTTTACTTGCCATCTGTAGATCGTCTTTGGTGAGGTGTCTGTTCAGAACTGTGTCCATTTTTAATTGAGCTGTTCAACTTATTGCTTAGTTTTAAGAATTTTGTATATATTTTGAATACAAATTCTTTCTCAGATCTGTATTTTGCAAAATTTGTTTTCAGTATGTGGCTTGTCTTTTTGTTCCATTAACAAGGTCTTTTCCAGAGTATAAACTTTAAATATTAAGAAATCCACATTGTCATTTCTTCTGCATATATCAACCTTTTGTGCCATTTGTTAAAATTCATTACCAAACCCAAAGCCACATAGCTTTTCTTCCATAGTTTCTTCTAGAAACTGTATAGTTTTGCATTTTTAGTGTAAGGATGATTTTGAGTGATTATTTGTGTAAGTTGTAAAGTTTTCATCTACATGCATATCATTTCCTATGGTTTCCAACAATCGTTCCCTCACTATTTTTGGGAAAGACACAGGATAGTGGGCTCTGTTAGAGCAGATAGATGGCTAGACATGAAGAGGAGGGGGAGCTCCTGGAAAAGGGAAAGTCTGGGAAGGCTCACCTGGAGGGACCACGAAAAATTCACATTTAGTGGCATCTGTAATGCTGGAGTGGATGGGCACTTGTCAATTGTGGGTAGGAGGGAGAAGAGGTACCTATGCAGAAACACACACCCTAGAAATCCTCTTAAGATGCGCCAGTCATCATTCACTCTGCAGTAATAATGTCACAATATGACTAGCTACATTCTGATAAGGACAAAGGGGACATTCTTCAAAGAAACCTGGCACCATAAGTACAGATTAGGGCAGAGAAGCACATTCAAAAGAGATAGGTGCAGTACGTACAAATGTGACCGCTGTCAGCCTGCCTGGGATGGCGGGAAGGAGCCCGGGGCCAGAGTGGATTCGGATCGATCACCACACATGTGCCTGAACCAACAGTGAGGAGGTCCCACAAGCCTAAGTAGGGCAAGTTGGGGACCTAAGGCAGTAGCAGGAAAAGCAAAGAAAACAGGGGCAGACCTCAGACAGAGGCAGGAATGTGAAGAAGTTCAAAATAAAATTCCCTGCAGTGGACGCTTAGGCTGCTTTCCTGCATGATCAGCCTACTCCTCCCTATTTTTCTACAGTAAGCTCTTCACACTGTATTTTTTTCAGTGAAGTTGTCTGCCATCTTTGTACTGCCTCTTCGTGAAAATCTTTCTTCCAAGTTAGAACTGGGACATCAGCTCTCCCCAGTAATAGGTCCGTTTCAGTTTGAATTTCCAGAACTGGTGGCACTTAATAACTGGCGCTCTGACTGTAAGTGGTGCAGGAGGCGGCCACTAGGGGCCGCCATCTGTCACACCTGGAGCAAGAGGGCCCTGCATAGCCCCCATCTGCGTGCTGCTGGTGTGCTGCCACGACACTGCCAGCAAGAAGGCCCGGCAGTGTCACCAGCTGCTAGCAGGCGGCGTAAGACGACTACACTGTGAACAAGAGGATCCTGCAGTGTCCCTAGTTGCCAGCAGGTGGCGCACGGGCAC
>NC_132913.1:130124999-130130119 GCF_047675955.1 Chlorocebus sabaeus
TAGGGTTAGGGTTAGGGTTAGGGTTAGGGTTAGGGTTAGGGTTAGGGTTAGGGTTAGGGTTAGGGTTAGGGTTAGGGTTAGGGTTAGGGTTAGGGTTAGGGTTAGGGTTAGGGTTAGGGTTAGGGTTAGGGTTAGGGTTAGGGTTAGGGTTAGGGTTAGGGTTAGGGTTAGGGTTAGGGTTAGGGTTAGGGTTAGGGTTAGGGTTAGGGTTAGGGTTAGGGTTAGGGTTAGGGTTAGGGTTAGGGTTAGGGTTAGGGTTAGGGTTAGGGTTAGGGTTAGGGTTAGGGTTAGGGTTAGGGTTAGGGTTAGGGTTAGGGTTAGGGTTAGGGTTAGGGTTAGGGTTAGGGTTAGGGTTAGGGTTAGGGTTAGGGTTAGGGTTAGGGTTAGGGTTAGGGTTAGGGTTAGGGTTAGGGTTAGGGTTAGGGTTAGGGTTAGGGTTAGGGTTAGGGTTAGGGTTAGGGTTAGGGTTAGGGTTAGGGTTAGGGTTAGGGTTAGGGTTAGGGTTAGGGTTAGGGTTAGGGTTAGGGTTAGGGTTAGGGTTAGGGTTAGGGTTAGGGTTAGGGTTAGGGTTAGGGTTAGGGTTAGGGTTAGGGTTAGGGTTAGGGTTAGGGTTAGGGTTAGGGTTAGGGTTAGGGTTAGGGTTAGGGTTAGGGTTAGGGTTAGGGTTAGGGTTAGGGTTAGGGTTAGGGTTAGGGTTAGGGTTAGGGTTAGGGTTAGGGTTAGGGTTAGGGTTAGGGTTAGGGTTAGGGTTAGGGTTAGGGTTAGGGTTAGGGTTAGGGTTAGGGTTAGGGTTAGGGTTAGGGTTAGGGTTAGGGTTAGGGTTAGGGTTAGGGTTAGGGTTAGGGTTAGGGTTAGGGTTAGGGTTAGGGTTAGGGTTAGGGTTAGGGTTAGGGTTAGGGTTAGGGTTAGGGTTAGGGTTAGGGTTAGGGTTAGGGTTAGGGTTAGGGTTAGGGTTAGGGTTAGGGTTAGGGTTAGGGTTAGGGTTAGGGTTAGGGTTAGGGTTAGGGTTAGGGTTAGGGTTAGGGTTAGGGTTAGGGTTAGGGTTAGGGTTAGGGTTAGGGTTAGGGTTAGGGTTAGGGTTAGGGTTAGGGTTAGGGTTAGGGTTAGGGTTAGGGTTAGGGTTAGGGTTAGGGTTAGGGTTAGGGTTAGGGTTAGGGTTAGGGTTAGGGTTAGGGTTAGGGTTAGGGTTAGGGTTAGGGTTAGGGTTAGGGTTAGGGTTAGGGTTAGGGTTAGGGTTAGGGTTAGGGTTAGGGTTAGGGTTAGGGTTAGGGTTAGGGTTAGGGTTAGGGTTAGGGTTAGGGTTAGGGTTAGGGTTAGGGTTAGGGTTAGGGTTAGGGTTAGGGTTAGGGTTAGGGTTAGGGTTAGGGTTAGGGTTAGGGTTAGGGTTAGGGTTAGGGTTAGGGTTAGGGTTAGGGTTAGGGTTAGGGTTAGGGTTAGGGTTAGGGTTAGGGTTAGGGTTAGGGTTAGGGTTAGGGTTAGGGTTAGGGTTAGGGTTAGGGTTAGGGTTAGGGTTAGGGTTAGGGTTAGGGTTAGGGTTAGGGTTAGGGTTAGGGTTAGGGTTAGGGTTAGGGTTAGGGTTAGGGTTAGGGTTAGGGTTAGGGTTAGGGTTAGGGTTAGGGTTAGGGTTAGGGTTAGGGTTAGGGTTAGGGTTAGGGTTAGGGTTAGGGTTAGGGTTAGGGTTAGGGTTAGGGTTAGGGTTAGGGTTAGGGTTAGGGTTAGGGTTAGGGTTAGGGTTAGGGTTAGGGTTAGGGTTAGGGTTAGGGTTAGGGTTAGGGTTAGGGTTAGGGTTAGGGTTAGGGTTAGGGTTAGGGTTAGGGTTAGGGTTAGGGTTAGGGTTAGGGTTAGGGTTAGGGTTAGGGTTAGGGTTAGGGTTAGGGTTAGGGTTAGGGTTAGGGTTAGGGTTAGGGTTAGGGTTAGGGTTAGGGTTAGGGTTAGGGTTAGGGTTAGGGTTAGGGTTAGGGTTAGGGTTAGGGTTAGGGTTAGGGTTAGGGTTAGGGTTAGGGTTAGGGTTAGGGTTAGGGTTAGGGTTAGGGTTAGGGTTAGGGTTAGGGTTAGGGTTAGGGTTAGGGTTAGGGTTAGGGTTAGGGTTAGGGTTAGGGTTAGGGTTAGGGTTAGGGTTAGGGTTAGGGTTAGGGTTAGGGTTAGGGTTAGGGTTAGGGTTAGGGTTAGGGTTAGGGTTAGGGTTAGGGTTAGGGTTAGGGTTAGGGTTAGGGTTAGGGTTAGGGTTAGGGTTAGGGTTAGGGTTAGGGTTAGGGTTAGGGTTAGGGTTAGGGTTAGGGTTAGGGTTAGGGTTAGGGTCTAGGGTTAGGGTTAGGGTTAGGGTTAGGGTTAGGGTTAGGGTTAGGGTTAGGGTTAGGGTTAGGGTTAGGGTTAGGGTTAGGGTTAGGGTTAGGGTTAGGGTTAGGGTTAGGGTTAGGGTTAGGGTTAGGGTTAGGGTTAGGGTTAGGGTTAGGGTTAGGGTTAGGGTTAGGGTTAGGGTTAGGGTTAGGGTTAGGGTTAGGGTTAGGGTTAGGGTTAGGGTTAGGGTTAGGGTTAGGGTTAGGGTTAGGGTTAGGGTTAGGGTTAGGGTTAGGGTTAGGGTTAGGGTTAGGGTTAGGGTTAGGGTTAGGGTTAGGGTTAGGGTTAGGGTTAGGGTTAGGGTTAGGGTTAGGGTTAGGGTTAGGGTTAGGGTTAGGGTTAGGGTTAGGGTTAGGGTTAGGGTTAGGGTTAGGGTTAGGGTTAGGGTTAGGGTTAGGGTTAGGGTTAGGGTTAGGGTTAGGGTTAGGGTTAGGGTTAGGGTTAGGGTTAGGGTTAGGGTTAGGGTTAGGGTTAGGGTTAGGGTTAGGGTTAGGGTTAGGGTTAGGGTTAGGGTTAGGGTTAGGGTTAGGGTTAGGGTTAGGGTTAGGGTTAGGGTTAGGGTTAGGGTTAGGGTTAGGGTTAGGGTTAGGGTTAGGGTTAGGGTTAGGGTTAGGGTTAGGGTTAGGGTTAGGGTTAGGGTTAGGGTTAGGGTTAGGGTTAGGGTTAGGGTTAGGGTTAGGGTTAGGGTTAGGGTTAGGGTTAGGGTTAGGGTTAGGGTTAGGGTTAGGGTTAGGGTTAGGGTTAGGGTTAGGGTTAGGGTTAGGGTTAGGGTTAGGGTTAGGGTTAGGGTTAGGGTTAGGGTTAGGGTTAGGGTTAGGGTTAGGGTTAGGGTTAGGGTTAGGGTTAGGGTTAGGGTTAGGGTTAGGGTTAGGGTTAGGGTTAGGGTTAGGGTTAGGGTTAGGGTTAGGGTTAGGGTTAGGGTTAGGGTTAGGGTTAGGGTTAGGGTTAGGGTTAGGGTTAGGGTTAGGGTTAGGGTTAGGGTTAGGGTTAGGGTTAGGGTTAGGGTTAGGGTTAGGGTTAGGGTTAGGGTTAGGGTTAGGGTTAGGGTTAGGGTTAGGGTTAGGGTTAGGGTTAGGGTTAGGGTTAGGGTTAGGGTTAGGGTTAGGGTTAGGGTTAGGGTTAGGGTTAGGGTTAGGGTTAGGGTTAGGGTTAGGGTTAGGGTTAGGGTTAGGGTTAGGGTTAGGGTTAGGGTTAGGGTTAGGGTTAGGGTTAGGGTTAGGGTTAGGGTTAGGGTTAGGGTTAGGGTTAGGGTTAGGGTTAGGGTTAGGGTTAGGGTTAGGGTTAGGGTTAGGGTTAGGGTTAGGGTTAGGGTTAGGGTTAGGGTTAGGGTTAGGGTTAGGGTTAGGGTTAGGGTTAGGGTTAGGGTTAGGGTTAGGGTTAGGGTTAGGGTTAGGGTTAGGGTTAGGGTTAGGGTTAGGGTTAGGGTTAGGGTTAGGGTTAGGGTTAGGGTTAGGGTTAGGGTTAGGGTTAGGGTTAGGGTTAGGGTTAGGGTTAGGGTTAGGGTTAGGGTTAGGGTTAGGGTTAGGGTTAGGGTTAGGGTTAGGGTTAGGGTTAGGGTTAGGGTTAGGGTTAGGGTTAGGGTTAGGGTTAGGGTTAGGGTTAGGGTTAGGGTTAGGGTTAGGGTTAGGGTTAGGGTTAGGGTTAGGGTTAGGGTTAGGGTTAGGGTTAGGGTTAGGGTTAGGGTTAGGGTTAGGGTTAGGGTTAGGGTTAGGGTTAGGGTTAGGGTTAGGGTTAGGGTTAGGGTTAGGGTTAGGGTTAGGGTTAGGGTTAGGGTTAGGGTTAGGGTTAGGGTTAGGGTTAGGGTTAGGGTTAGGGTTAGGGTTAGGGTTAGGGTTAGGGTTAGGGTTAGGGTTAGGGTTAGGGTTAGGGTTAGGGTTAGGGTTAGGGTTAGGGTTAGGGTTAGGGTTAGGGTTAGGGTTAGGGTTAGGGTTAGGGTTAGGGTTAGGGTTAGGGTTAGGGTTAGGGTTAGGGTTAGGGTTAGGGTTAGGGTTAGGGTTAGGGTTAGGGTTAGGGTTAGGGTTAGGGTTAGGGTTAGGGTTAGGGTTAGGGTTAGGGTTAGGGTTAGGGTTAGGGTTAGGGTTAGGGTTAGGGTTAGGGTTAGGGTTAGGGTTAGGGTTAGGGTTAGGGTTAGGGTTAGGGTTAGGGTTAGGGTTAGGGTTAGGGTTAGGGTTAGGGTTAGGGTTAGGGTTAGGGTTAGGGTTAGGGTTAGGGTTAGGGTTAGGGTTAGGGTTAGGGTTAGGGTTAGGGTTAGGGTTAGGGTTAGGGTTAGGGTTAGGGTTAGGGTTAGGGTTAGGGTTAGGGTTAGGGTTAGGGTTAGGGTTAGGGTTAGGGTTAGGGTTAGGGTTAGGGTTAGGGTTAGGGTTAGGGTTAGGGTTAGGGTTAGGGTTAGGGTTAGGGTTAGGGTTAGGGTTAGGGTTAGGGTTAGGGTTAGGGTTAGGGTTAGGGTTAGGGTTAGGGTTAGGGTTAGGGTTAGGGTTAGGGTTAGGGTTAGGGTTAGGGTTAGGGTTAGGGTTAGGGTTAGGGTTAGGGTTAGGGTTAGGGTTAGGGTTAGGGTTAGGGTTAGGGTTAGGGTTAGGGTTAGGGTTAGGGTTAGGGTTAGGGTTAGGGTTAGGGTTAGGGTTAGGGTTAGGGTTAGGGTTAGGGTTAGGGTTAGGGTTAGGGTTAGGGTTAGGGTTAGGGTTAGGGTTAGGGTTAGGGTTAGGGTTAGGGTTAGGGTTAGGGTTAGGGTTAGGGTTAGGGTTAGGGTTAGGGTTAGGGTTAGGGTTAGGGTTAGGGTTAGGGTT